>NW_027078018.1:0-185276 GCF_963930625.1 Muntiacus reevesi
GCTAGGTTCTGGGGTATCGTGGCTGTATGTGAGGGCCCGTTGTCACTCTGAAGTGACCGAGGCAGCCCAAACCTAGGCACTATCTCCTTCAGCAGAGCTTTACAGACTTCTGTAGCTCTCTCTGTCTCAGTAGGGAACGCTTCGATCCATCCTGTGAATGTGTCAATAAAGACTAGCAAGTAAGAAAACCCTTGGGTCTTGGGCATGGCTGTAAATTCTACTTGCCAGTCCGCTCCTGGGTATGATCCCCGATGTTGGACAGGTGTAATTAGAGGAGGTCTGGTTTTTGGGTTATTTTTTTGACAGGTGTCACAATTTTGTGTGACCTGTTTAAGAACCTTAGCTAACTGGGGATGGGAGAGAATAGGCTTAAGCAAGATTTCTAGATTATCTTTCCCAAAATTGGCGCTCTTATGTAAGGAGTTAGTAATGTTTTAAACCTGAGAATCAGGGAGTATTATTTGGGCCTGATCAGGCTGAAACCACCCATGTGACCCAATCTCCCAGCCCCGCTCAGCATATCGGGAATGACCCCCTGCGGTAAAATCTGGAGTCAGGGTTTCCTTGGGAAAAAGGGGGCAGATAGCAGTGGCAGAGGTAGCTTCCCCGGCAGCTCGTCCTGCCTCTTGATCAGCTTTCCTGTTTCCCTGAGCCTATTTTTCTTGCCCCTTTTGGTGACTCTTGCAGTGGATGACAGCTAATTTTGCAGGAAGTTTGACTGCCTCCAGGAGCCTGAGAATGAGCTCTTTGTGTTTAATAGCAGAGCTTCGGGCACTGAGCATCCCTGTTTCTTTCCAAATTGCTGCACGGGCATGCAGAATGAGGAAAGCATACTTAGAGTCCATACACACATTAATCCTCTTTCCTTCTCCTAACTCCAAAGCTCTTGTCAGGGCAAAAAGTTCAGCTTTCTGGGCTGAGGTGTCTGGGGGAAGAGACCCACTTTCCTTAGTTTCTTCCAGGCTCACTACAGCATATCCTGCTTTCCTCTCTCCCTTTTCTACAAAACTGCTGCCATCTGTGTGCCAGTTTTCCTCTGGGTCAGATAAAGGTGTCTCTGATAGGTCCCGTTGAGAAGAGTGTAACTCGTCTGTGATTTGTATGCATTGGTGATCCAGAGGGGAGGTAGGGGGATCTGGCAGTAAGGTTGCTGGATTTAAAGTCTAGCAGACCCTCCACTTTATTTCTGGAATGTCAAGGAGGAGGGCTTGGTATTGGGTGATCCTTCCCCTTGTCATCCACATGTCCCCTTTCGTTTCGAAGACTGCTTGCACCCGGTGAGGCGTATACACTGTGGTGGGCTGACCCAGGGTCAGCTTAGATGCGTCCTTAACCATAAGAGCGGTGACTGCTACTGCCCGGAGGCAAGTGGGCCACCCTCTGGCCAACTCATCTAGTTATTTTGAGAGATAAGCCACAGGTTGTAATACGGGCCCCATCATCTGCTCTAACACCCCAAGAGCAGTTCCTGTCCTTCCAGAAACATAGAGTCTAAAAGGCTTCTCCAGGTTGGGGAGGCCTAAAGCTGGGGCTGTAGTGATGGACTCGTTTAGGGCATTAAAGGCCACCTTGCAGGTCTCATGCCAGTCGAGTGGCTCTTCCTCTTTCCCCCTTAAATTTTCATATAGTGGTCTGGCCAGATTGCCATAATTAGGAACCCAGATCCTGCAAAACCCGGTCCTTCCTAAAAATCCCCTAAGCTGTTGTTTTGTTTGGGGGTACGGTGTATTTAAGATGAGGGATCTCCCCTCGGGGTCAGGCATTGTTTTTCTCTCCGTAATTATAAATCCAAGGTTTTTTACTTGGGTTAAGCTAATCTGAGCCTACTTGGGGGATACTCAATAACCCTTTTCATACAGGAAAGTTAGCGTTTTAAATAGTGTCCATTTGAGAGCTGGTAAAATCTGGCCTAGCTATGAGCAAGTCATCCACATACTGTATTAGACTACTGTTTGTTAAAGTTAATTCCCTTAGTTCTCTCCCCGAGGAAGTCCCGAAGATATGAGGGCTGTCCCTAAACCCTTGGGGTAGTCGAGTCCAGTCGAGAGTTGTATGGTCTCTCTTGTTTCCAAGTCCCGCCACTCAAAAGCAAAGAGTTTTTGGGATTCAGGATGGAGAGGAATGCAAAAGAAAGCACCTTGAAGGTCCAAGACTGAGAAGTATTTGGCATTTCCTGGGACTTGGGATAGGAGGGTATATGGGTTTGGGACTATGGGGTGGATGGGAACCACAGCTTCATTAACAGCTCTTAGATCCTGGACGAATCGGTAAGATCCATCTGGTTTTTGAACGGGCAAGATTGGGGTGTTGCAGGGGGACTCACAGCTGATTCGAGTTCCAGTATCTCGGTTTTTGTTAACTAATGGTTTAAGACCCTCAAGAGCTACTGGTTTTAAGGGATATTGTCTTTTCCAGGGCTAGGGAGCATTTGGTCTCAGAGAAATTTTTACTGGTGGAACATTTATGGCTAAACCAGGGCTGGAGACATCCCACACCTGGGGAATGACATCATCTAGACAAGGGACAGACTCCTCCTTTTCTACCTCTGACTGTAAATATTCAGACATAGGCAAAGAAAATTATCGACTTCTACCTTTGTGTCCCCAAGTCACTCTGATTTGGAGGCGAAAGTATTATTCTCAAAATGGAAAATTTGGAAGCTGCAAACATGAAAAATTTAAAGAGTCATGCAGAGGCTAGTCACTCTAAGCTAACCCCTAAGACATTTATTGACTGATTTCTAGCTTCTCTTCTTTAACCTTTTTTATCTACAGTAATCCTGTGTGTTCCTTTTAGTTAGGGATTCATTTTTAAACTATCCTGACTCTTCCACTACGTTCCAGTTTTGGGTCTGATACACTTAGAGATGTGCCAAGTGCTTCCTGAATACTATAGAACATATTTTATATTTAAAATACTTCCATGCTTATGTAGTGAGTCAATGATTTTAAGTTTATCTGTTACACATTTCAATGTAAAAATCAATGTGTGAACTAACATATTCACGACTTGGAAAAGTTGGCTTTTTTTTGCTGTGTGTTTGAACTCCTCACCCGACCAAAGGTCATGGAGAGGTCTATTGTTTTTTTAAATGGTTATAGTGTTGTTTATTTTCTGGTAATTGAATTAGGGTGTGAGTTGCAAAGCCTGTGTTTCTGTTCATTTCATTCCATCTGTTCGGGTTTCTTTCTCTCTCCTGAGTCAGACAGTAATTTCCCATTGGTTGTCCAGTTACCAAGGTTGGTGTCCATGCATCCGTGCTGGTCTCTCCATACATGATCGGGTGTCCTGTGAAACACTAAACTTAATTTATTTGGAAATGACCTAGCTGTTCAATACACTGTCATCACTCAGTTGAGCAGAGGGAGAGAAATTCAAGTGACAAAACTCCAGAGAAACTAGTGTCAGAGCGCCCCGGCGTGGCATGCGTGCAGAGGAATGGGGGAGGGGGGCGGGGCGCGGAGCGCGGAGATCTCAGGTGTCCTCCCACCCTGGGCCTCTCCAGGCCCGCCGCTGCTCAGTGGCCTCCCCCCGCCCCCATCGCTTTGGCTGCTCATTTCCGGGTGGTCTCTGCAGCTGCCCGGCATCCTGCCCGAGGCCCCCCTGCCCACACGCTGTCTTCCAGTCTCTCTCTGAACCCTCGACTCTTTCTGCCTCTGTCTCACCTGGCGTGGGTGCGTGCGAGTGCCTGTCCGTGTGCCTGGCTGTCGCTCGTCCGCTCTCTCTGGAAGGTCCTGTGCTGGGCCCGTGGCGTGGGTGCAGGGCGGGCCTCCGTAGGGCGAAATGGCGTGGCTGAGGCGCTCCAGGGGGTTTGCACAGCCGGCAGGACGGGCGCCTGGGACCCCGGCTGGGCTGCCCCTAAGTCCCAGGAGGCTCCGGGGACCGCGGACCCGGGCTGAAGCCCCGCTCGTCGGGAGCCACCTGACCCTGAGCAGCGAACGGGATGGTGGGGGGCAGTGGGTGAGTGGGTACCGAGATGTCCTCGCTGCTCTACCCACCCCCCTCACCCCACCCCATGTTCCGCAGGCACGCCAGTCCCCGGCCGGCCGGGCCAGACTGTTGCTGGCCTGGGCTCGCGGTGTGCGGAGAGGGGGCGCCCTCCGGTGCCCACCGAGCTGCAGGCTCTGGCCGGCCGGAGTCCAGTCGCGGGTCGAGAGGCTCAAGTACAGTGCGTGCCCGCTCGAGAACTGCAGTCCCAGGCCCGACCGGCAGGTCAGACCGCAAGGGAGGCGAAACGCGGGGCTCCTGGGGCGTCTGACAGCCGCCTCGGTCTAAGGCTATTGCACCCTGAAAGTGCCCTATGTCCTCTGATCTGGGAAATTGAGTAGGGCCGGGCCTGGTCAGTACTTGCATGGGAGACCGCCTAGTAGTTAGGCGGTTTTGTGATTTTTCTGAATGCCCACTTCAGAAAGTTAGAATTGGATGACTGCACACAGGAAAACGAATAATGTTTTCGGTCATAATCTTAAGAATCCAGCCTCTGGTCATTCTTTTTCCTGTCCTAACAGAGCTAACTGGAAGTCAGTTGCAGTAAGTTCTACTGACTTAAGACCCTCATCCCTAACCGAAGGTATATAGGAAAACACATAGTATATCTAAATAAACATGAAAGATAGAACGATGAGAAAAAAAAAATTCTCAGTGACATCTTAGTTGGTATATGAAACACGATGATTATGAAAGCACAACCCATATTCAAGTCCAGGCCATGGAAGCCTGTGACTTTCACTGAGTGTTGACTTCCCTTTCAGCTGAGGTTTTAAAAAGTGCTTTGTAAAATCCTGAGGTTTGAAGCACTTGTAACCTCCTGAAGAGACTGCAATCAGAAGACTTTCTAGAATATCCTGACGCTGTGGTGAGCTCAAGAAATACATTCTGCAGAGGTTGGAAGACAGACATGTTGGGAAGTGGGGATGACTTCTACTGCACTTAGGGAGAAAGGGCATGTACAAGTGGAGAAGAAACACCTCAGTGACGGAATCTTTAAAGACTCCGTACATGGAGAAGGAAATGGCAACCCACTCCAATATTCTTGGCTGGAAAAATCCATGGACAGAGGAGTCTGGCGGGCTGAAGTCCACGGGATTCCATGACTGATCGTGTGTGCACGAGGGTGGAGGGAGACGGGTTGGTAGCAAGAAACTGGTAGAAGTAAAAAATAAGAAAAAATATAAAATAAAGACTCGATAAATATGACAACGACTGGTAGGAATAAACCTTCAGAAGTGCCTTCTCAGACCTCCCGTCAGAAGCACAAGCGTAATAAAGACACTGAGTTTTCACGGTCTCACACAAAATTAGACTGGCTTATGACAATGGGCAGAGAGGCGCCTCTAAGACATCGGGGCTGGGCTTTACTGGAGGATGCACATCGATAGAGTGCATGGCTATGTGTTATGGAAATATGTCTTAATGGAAGGGCGAAGGCATCTTCTTGAAGAACACAGCAAATAAGACTACAAATTCAAGGAACTTGGCTACAATGACAATAGCTGATTTCATGTTGGCTACTGCTTGGCAGAGCTGGGTTAGCCTCTCCCATTATGTACCTCAGTGGCCTGCTGTGAATGTAGCCATTAGTTTCTCACTTAGAAACCGAACCTAATACTTGCCATGTGCACTAGCGCAAGAACACTGAAAGCTCCGCGGAGAAGCAAGTCCGACAGACATGCTTCTGTTTCTCACAGAAGCTGCTTATGACCGGCCCTGCTCACAGACAGATTGCTAATGCCAAATCGATAGACAGTTATGCAGATATTCTTTAGCAACTGAGCGACCAGGGAAGCCCTACTAGCTCAGTTGGTAAAGAATCTGCCTGCATCGTAGGAGACCCCGCTTTCAGTCCTGGGTCGGGAAGATCCCCTGGAGAAGGGATAGGCTACCCACTCCTGTATTCTGGCCTAGAGAATTCCACGGACTCTATAGTCCAAGGGGCCGCAAAGAGTCAGGCACGAACTGAGCCACTTTCACCTGCACATGCGGATATTACTTAGAAAAAGAAATGTGGTAACAGATCTAGCACCTCTGTCAATCTCATGAGTCAGTGCTATAAATATACAGAATCAGCTTTGTCCTGCATAGTTATTACCATTCTGTATTTGCTTTGAGAGGAGTTGAGCTACTCTTGTGAAAGAGGAATGATTCTTTACCAACTGAGACACAGTGAAAGCCCACTAATACTGGAGTGGGTAGCCTATCCCTTCTCCAGCGGTTCTTCCTTACCCAGGAACTGAACCAGGGTCTCCTGCCTGAGTAACACATATTGGGTAAAAATCGGTGAGGGAGCATAACTATGGACATTGATTGGTAAACTCAGTTTCCCTTGTCCAGATGGCTAGCGGAGGAGAAATAAACGTTGGCATGCATTTAAAAAATTCTTCTGATACTATATATAAAATTTACTTTTTCTCTGCAGAAGTCTTTAATGAAGCACAGATATTGTCATTAGATTGCTTTGGTAATATCCGTCTTATCCACATTTATTTTTAACAGTCACATAGTGTGGCCTCAAATACTTGAAGACACGACAAAAGATTTCTTTGGTCTCCATTCTAAACTGGATCGTGAGAAGTCAGTGCATCAGCATAATGCAGGAGCTCAAGATATTTTTGGCAAAAACTTGACTAGTCTGTTTAATGATATTGAAGAATGAGTTAAGGGTGGCAGCACGAAACAGAAGGCCATGCTAGAAGTACACAAGACCTTGTTTGGTAAGTCCAAACATGACTTTTCCTTTCAATTGAAGGGTAGTTGCTTTACAGAATTTTGTTGCCAAACATCAGCATGAATGAGCCACAGGTATAAATATGTTTTCTCCCTCCTGAACCTCTCTCCCATTTCCCTCCCCATTCCACCCCTAGCTTGTTGCAGAGCCCCTGTTTGAGTCCCCTGAGTCATACAGCAAATTTCATTGTCATCTGTTTTTACGTATGGTAATATCTTTTCATGTTACTCTGCATTCATCTCACCCTCTCCTTCCTCCCCCCTGTCCATGTCCATAAGTCTGTTCTCTACATCTGTGACTCCTTGGCTGTCCTGCAAATAATTTCATCAGTACCACATTTAGTTCAAGCATTTTTTTTTCCCCCAAGCATTTCTTATTTCTTATTCCAGTCTTACTGTCTTTAGTGTGAGACTGATTTCGAAACTGATATGAAAGTATTATTCTCACCATCGAAAATTTGGAAGATGCAAACATGTAAAATTTAAAAAGTCACGCAGAGGCTAGTCACTCTAAGCTAACCCCTAAAACATTTATTGACTGATTTCTAGTTTCTCTTCTTTAAACTTTTTTATCTACAATAATCCTGTGTATTCCTTGTAGTTAGGGATTCATTTTTAGACTATCCTGACTCTTCAACTAACTTCCAGTTTTGGGTCTCATACAGTGAGACATGTGCCAAATGCTTCCTGAATACTATAGAACATATTTTATGTTTAAAATACTTCTATGCTTATGTAGTGAGTCAATGATTTTAAGTTTATTTGTTACACATTTCAATGTAAAAGTCAATGTGTGAACTAACATATTCACGATTTGGAAAAGGTGGCTTTTTTTGTCGTGTGCTAGAACTCCTCACCCGACCAAACGTCATGGAGAGGTCTCTTGTTTTCCTAAAATGGTTAGAGTGTTGTTGGTTTTTTGTTTTTTTTGTGTTTTTTTTTTTTTTTGTAATTGAATTAGGGTGTTAGTTGCAAAGTTTATGTTTCTGTTCATTTCATTCCATCTGTTCGGCTTTCTTTCTCTCTCCTGAGTCAGACAGTAATTTCCCATTGGTTGTCTAGTTACCAAGCTTGGTGTCCATGCATCGGTGCTGGTCTCTGCATTCATGTCCGCGTGTCCTGTGAAACTCTAAGCTTAAATTATTTGGAAATGACCTAGCTGTTCAATACACTGTCATCACTCATTTGAGCACAAGGATAGAAATTCAGGTGACCAAACTCCAGAGAAGCTAGTGTCAGAGTGCCCCAGCCTGGTGTGCGTGCAGGGGGTTGGGAGGACGGGGGCGGGGTGCGGAGCGAGGAGATCTCAGGTGCCCTCGCATCCTGGGCCTCTCCAGGCCCGCCCCTACTCAGCGGCTTCCCCCTGCCCCCATCGCATTCGCTTCTCAGGGCCGGGTGGCCTCTGCAGCTGCCTGGCATCCTGCCCGAGTCACCCCCTGTCCACAAGCTGTCTTCGAGTCTCTCTCTGAACCCTCGACTCTTTCTGCCTCTGTCTCACCTGGCGTGGGTGTGTGCGAGTGCCTGTCCGTGTGCCTGGCTTTCGCTCCTCTGCTCTCTCAGGAAAGACTTGTACTGGGCCGGCAGCGTGGGGGCAGGGCGGGTCTCGGTAGGGCAAAAAGGCGGGGCTGATGTGCTCCAGGGGGCTTGCGCAGCGGGCAGGATGTGCGGCTGGGGCCCCGGCTGGGCTGCCTCTAAGCCCGCATGAGGCTCCGGGACCGCGGCCTCGGGCCGAAGCCCCGCTCGTCAGGAGCCACGTCACCCTGAGCAGAGAACGGGATGGTGGGGGGCAGGGGGTGAGGGGGCACCGAGACGTCCTCGCTGCTCTACCCACCCCCCCTCCCCCCACCCCAGGTCCCGCAGGTATGCCAGGACCCGGCCGGGCCAGACGGGTGCTGGCCGGGGCTGGCGGTGTGCGGGGCCCTCGCCCCCTCCGCTGGCCCCTGAGCTGCCGGCCCTGGTTGGTCGGAGTCCAGTCGCGGGTCGTGCGGCTCAAGTGCAGCGCGTGCCAGCTCGAGAGCTGTGGCCCCAGGCCCGAAGGGCAGGTCAGAACGCAAGGGAGGCGCAACGCGGAGCTCTTGGGGCGCCTGACAGCCGCCTCGGTCTAAGGCCATAGCACCCTGAACGTGCCCTATCTCCTCTGATCTGGGAAATTGAGTAGGGCCGGGCCTGGTCAGTACTTGCATGGGAGACCGCCTAGTAGTTAGGCGGTTTTGTGATTTTTCTGAATGCCTACTTCACAAAGTTACTATTGGATGACTGCACACAGGAAAACGAATAATGTTTTCGTACATAATCTTAAGTATCCAGCAGCTGGTCATTCTTTTTCCTGTCCTAACACAGCTAACTGTAAGTCACTTGCTGTAAGTTCTACTGACTTAAGACCCTCATCCCTAACGGAAGGTATATAGGAAAACCCATAATATATCTAAATAAACATGAAAGATAGAACGATGAGAAAAAAGAAAATTCTCAGTGACATCTTAGTTGGTATATGAAACACGATGATTATGAAAGCACAACCCATAATCAAGTCCAGGCCATGGAAGCCTGTGACTTTCACTGAGTGTTGACTTCCCTTTCAGCTGAGGTTGTAAAAAGTGCTTTGTAAAATCCTGAGGTTTCAAACACTTGTAACCTCCTGAGGAGACTGCAATCAGAAGGCTTTCTAGAATATCCTGACGCTGTGGTGAGCTGAAGCAAAACATTCTGCAGAGGTCGGAAGACAGACATGTTTGGCTGAGGGGATGACTTCTACTGCACTTAGGGAGAAAGGGCATGTACAAGTGGAGAAGAAACACCTCAGTGACGGAATCTTTAAAGACTCCATACATGGAGAAGGAAATGGCAACCCACTCCAGTATTCTTGCCTGGAAAAATCCATGGACAGAGGAGTCTGGCGGGCTGAAGTCCACGGGATTCCATGACTGATCGTGTGTGCACGAGGGTGGAGGGAGACGGGTTGGTAGCAAGAAACTGGTAGAACTAATAAATAAAACAACAACAACAACAACAAAAACTAAAGACCCGATAAAAATGACAATGACTGGTAGGAATAACCCTTCAGAAGTGCCTTCTCAGACCTCCCGTCTGAAGCACAAGCGTAATAAAGACATTGAGTTTTCATGGTCTCAGACAAAATTAGACTGGCTTATGACAATGGGCAGAGATGCTCCTCTAAGACATCGGGGCTGGGCTTTACTGGAGGATGCACATCGATTGAGTGCATGGCTATGTGTTATGGAAATATGTCTTACTGGCAGGGCGAAGGCATCTTCTTGAAGAACACAGCAAATAACACTACAAATTCAAGGAACTTGGCTACAATGACAATAGCTGATTTCATGTTGGCTACTGCTTGGCAGAGCTGGGTTCGCCTCTCCCATTAAGTATCTCAGTGGCCAGCTGTGAATGTAACCATTAGTTTCTCACTTAGAAACCGAACGTAATACTTGCCATGTGCACTAGTGCAAGAACAGTGCAATACCCAACAGGTAAAGGAATATGACAAGTGCCCACCAAGTCAAACAAAAGAGGAGCAGATAGGGAATCTATCTGAAAAACAATTTAGAATAATGATAATAAAAATGATCCAAATCTTGAAAACAAAATGGAGTTACAGATAAATAGCCTGGAGATAAAGTTTGAAAGATGCAGGAAATGCTTAACAAAGACCTAGAAGAAATAAAAGAGAGTCAATTAAAAATGAATAATGCAATGAATGAGATCAAAAACACTTTGGAGCGAACCAAGAGTAGAATAACGGAGACAGAAAATAGGATAAGTGAGGTAGACAATAGAATAGTGGAAATAAATGAAGCAGAGAGGAAAAAAGAAAAAATGATCAAAAGAAATGAGGACAACCTCAGGGACCTCTGGGACAATGTGAAACGCCCCAACATTCGAATCATAGGAGTCCCAGAAAAAGAAGACAAAAAGAAAGGCCATGAGAAAATACTCGAGGAGATAATAGCTGAAAACTTCCCTAAAATGGGGAAGGAAATAGCCACCCAAGTCCAAGAAACCCAGAGAGTGCTAAACAGGATAAACCCAAGGCGAAACACTCCAAGACACATATTAATCAAATTAACAAAGATCAAACACAAAGAGCAAATACTAAAAGCAGCAAGGGAGAAACAACAAATAACACACAAAGGAATTCCCATAAGGATAACAGCTGATCTACCAATAGAAACCTCCAGGCCAGAAGGGAATGGCAGGACATAATGAAAGTAATGAAAGAAAATAATCTACAACCTAGATTACTGTACCCAGCAAGGATCTCATTCAGATATGAAGGAGAAATCAAAAGCTTTACAGACAAGCAAAAGCTGAGAGAATTCAGCACCACCAAACCAGCTCTTCAACAAATGCTAAAGGACCTTCTCTAGACAGGAAATGCAGAAATGTTGTATAAACATGAACCCAAAACAACAAAGTAAATGGCAACGGGACCACACCTATCAATAATTACCTTAAATGTAAATGGGTTGAATGCCCCAACCAAAAGACAAAGATTGGCTGAATGGATACAAAAACAAGACCCTTATATATGCTGTCTACAAGCGACCCACCTCAAAACCAGAGACACATACAGACTAAAATGAAGGGCTGGAAAAAAATATTTCACGCAAATGGAGACCAAAAGAAAGCAGGAGTCACAATACTCATATCAGATAAAATAGACTTTCAAATAAAGGATGTGAAAAGAGACAAAGAAGGACACTACATAATGATCAAAGGATCAATCCAAGAAGAAGATATAACAATTATAAATATATATGCACCCAACATAGGAGCACCGCAATATGTACGGCAAACGCTAATGAGTATGAAAGAGGAAATGAATAGTAACACAATAATAGTGGGAGACTTTAATACCCCACTCACAACTATGGATAGATCAACTAAACAGAAAATCAAAAAGGAAACACAAACCTTAAATGATACAATGGACCAGCTAGACCTAATTGATATCTATAGGACATTTCACCCCCAAACAATCAATTTCACCTTTTTCTCAAGTCCACACGGAACATTCTCCAGAATAGATCACATCCTGGGCCATAAATCTGGTCTTGGAAAATTCAGAAAAATTGAAATCATCCCAGTCATCTTTTCTGACCACAGTGCAGTAAGATTAGATCTCAATTACAGGAAAAAAATTGTTAAAAATTCAAACATATGGAGGCTAAATAACACGCTTCTGAATAACCAAAAAATCATAGAAGAAATCAAAAAAGAAATCAAAATATGTATAGAAATGAATGAAAATGAAAACACAACAACCCAAAACCTATGGGACACTGTAAAAGCAGTGCTAAGGGGAAGGTTCATAGCATTACAGGTTTACATCAAGAAACAAGAAAAAAGCCAAATAAATAACCTAACTCTACACCTAAAGCAATTAGAGAAGGAAGAAATGAAAAACCCCAGGGTTAGCAGAAGAAAAGAAATCTTAAAAATTAGGGCAGAAATAAATGCAAAAGAAACTAAAGAGACCATAGCAAAAATCAACAAAGCTAAAAGCTGGTTTTTTGAAAAAATAAACAAAATTGACAAACCATTAGCAAGACTCATTAAGAAACAAAGAGAGAAGAACCAAATTAACAAAATAAGAAATGAAAAGGGTGAGATCACAACAGGCAACACTGAAATACAAAGGATCATAAGAGACTACTACCAGCAGCTCTATGCCAATAAAATTGACAACTTGGATGAAATGGACAAATTTTAGAAAAGTATAACTTTCCAAAACTGAACCAGGAAGAAATAGAAGATCTTAACAGACCCATCACAAGCAAGGAAATCGAAACTGTAATCAAAAATCTTCCAGGAAACAAAAGCCCAGTACCAGATGGCTTCACAGCTGAATTCTACCAAAAATTTAGAGAAGAGCTAACACCTATCTTACTCAAACTCTTCCAGAAAATTGCAGAAGAAGGTAAACTTCCAAACTCATTCTATGAGGCCACCATCACCCTAATTCCAAAACCACACAAAGATGCCACAAAAAAAGAAAACTACAGGCCAATATCACTGATGAACATAGATGCAAAAATCCTTAGCAAAATTCTAGCAAATAGAATCCAACAACATCTTAAAAAAATCATACACCATGACCAAGTGGGCTTTATCCCAGGAATGCAAGGATTCTTCAATATCTGCAAATCAATCAATGTAATACACCACATTAACAAATTGAAAGATAAAAACCATATGATTATCTCAATAGATGCAGAGAAAGCCTTTGACAAAATTCAACACTCATTTATGATTAAAACTCTCCAGAAAGCAGGAATAGAGGGAACATACCTCAACATAATAAAAGCTATATATGACAAACCCACAGCAAGCATCACCCTCAATGGTGAAAAATTGAAAGCATTTCCCCTGAAATCAGGAACAAGACAAGGGTGCCCACTCTCACCACTATTATTCAACATAGTCTTGGAAGTTTTGGCCACAGCAATCAGAGCAGAAAAAGAAGTAAAAGGAATCCAGATAGGAAAAGAAGAAGTGAAACTCTCGTTGTTTGCAGTTGACATGATCCTCTACATAGAAAACCCTAAATACTCTTCCAGAAAATTACTAGAGCTAACCAATGAATATAGTAAAGTTGCAGGATATAAAATTAACACACAGAAATCCCTTGCATTCCTATATACTAACAATGAAAAAACAGAAAGAGAAATTAAGGAAACAATACCATTCTCCATTGCAACAAAAAGAATAAAATACTTAGGAGTATATCTACCTAAAGAAACAAAAGACCTGTACATAGAAAACTATAAAACACTGATAAAAGAAATCAAAGAGGACACAAACAGATGGAGAAACATACCGTGTTCATGGATTGGAAGAATCAATATTGTCAAAATGGCTATTCTACCCAAAGCAATCTATAGATTCAATGCAATCCCTATCAAACTACCAACGGTATTTTTCACAGAACTAGAACAAATAATTTCACAATTTTTATGGAAATACAGAAAACCACAAATAGCCAAAGTAATCTTGAGAAAGAAGAATGGAACTGGAGGAATCAACCTGTCTGACTTCAGTCTCTCCTACAAAGCCACAGTCATCAAGACAGTATGGTACTGGCACAAAGACAGAAATATAGATCAATGGAACAGAATAGAAAGCCTAGAGATAAATCCATGAACCTATGAACACCTTATCTTTGACAAAGGAGGTAAGGATATACAATGGAAAAAAGACAACTGCTTTAACAAGTGGTGCTGGGAAAACTGGTCAACCACCTGTAAAAGAATGAAACTAGAACACTTTCTAACACCACACACAAAAATAAACTCAAAATGGATTAAAGATCTAAATGTAAGACCAGAAACTATAAAACTCCTAGAGGAGAACTTAGGCAAAACACTCTCCGACATGAATCACAGCAGGGTCCTCTATGACCCACCTCCCAGAATATTGGAAATAAAAGCAAAAATAAACAAATGGGACCTAATGAAACTTAAAAGCTTCTGCACTACAAAGGAAACTATAAGTAAGGTGAAAAGACAGCCCTCAGATTGGGAGAAAATAATAGCAAATGAAGAAACAGACAAAGGATTAATCTCAAAAATATACAAGAAACGCCTGAAGCTCAATTCCAGAAAAATAAATGACCCAATCAAAAAATGGGCCAAAGAACTAAACAGACATTTCTCCAAAGAAGACATAGAGATGGCTAACAAACACATGAAAAGATGCTCAACATCACTCATTATTAGAGAAATGCAAATCAAAACCACAATGAGGTACCATTACACGCCAGTCAGGATGGCTGCTATCCAAAAGTCTACAAGCAATAAATGCTGGAGTGGGTGTGGAGAAAAGGGAACCCTCTTACACTGTTGGTGGGAATGCAAACTAGTACAGCCAATATGGAAAACAGTGTGGAGATTTCTTAAAAAACTGGAAATAGAACTGCCATTTGACCCAGCAATACCACTTCTGGGCATACACACCACGGAAACCAGATCTGAAAGAGACACGTGCACCCCATTGTTCGTCGCAGCACTGTTTATAATAGCCAGGACATGGAAGCAGCCTAGATGCCCATCAGCAGATGAATGGATAAGGAAGCTGTGGTACATATACACCATGGAATATTACTCAGCCATTAAAAAGAATTCATTTGAATCAGTTCTAATGAGATGGATGAAACTGGAGCCCATTATTCAGAGTGAAGTAAGCCAGAAAAATAAAGAACATTACAGCATACTAACACATATATATGGAATTTAGAAAGATGGTAATGATAACCCTATATGCAAAACAGAAAAAGAGACACAGAAGTACAGAACAGACTTTTGGACTCTGTGGGAGAAGGTGAGGGTGGGATGTTTCAAAAGAACAGCATGTATTTTATCTATGGTGAAAGAGATCACTAGCCCAGGTGAGATGCATGAGACGAGTGCTCGGGCCTGGTGCACTGGGAGGACCCAGAGGAGTCGGGTGGAGAGGGAGGTGGGAGGGGGGATCGGGATGGGGAATACGTGTAACTCTATGGCTGATTCGTGTCAATGTATGACAAAACCCACTGAAATGTTGTGAAGTAATTGGCCTCCAACTAATAAAATAAAATTAAAAAAAAAAAAAAAACTGAGCTATCCTAAAAATTAAAAAAAAAGCTACCTCTTCTATGCAACATCTGTGTGTCTTCTGTCTGTCTTCTTCCTCGCTGACGCCACTCATCCCTTGGGTATTCCTGGTCCTGCTGGGGCTGGACCTCGGCAATTTTGCTCAATGCTTTGGATCCTAGTGGAAAAACATGCTGTTAATCCTACTTTTGCGAGGATTAAAACCATCGTAAAAACTGGAATTTGTTTAAATATTTTTGGTTTAAATATATCTTGTGTATATAATTACCCAGATTACTGTTGGGTATTAGATTGCTATGTTACAATATGTATGGCATACATGAGTTCCACTGTTATTGATATGATATGTGGTGGAGAGGTATTTGGTGGTGCAAGTGATTTAAATGATGTGTTCACAGTGTTTATATTCCTGTTATGTGGTTAATGGGTCTTGGATTCACGTTTGAAATATGACTCCCTTGTCTTTTGTGATGCATGAGAAGTGCTGAAATTGAAGATGATGCAGGTTAAGTCTAGGGTTGAGGGTGTGAGTAGGGTGGGGGGGAGGGTGTGGGTTAGGTTAAGGGTGTGGATTAGGGTGTGGGTTACATTGTGGCTTAGGGGTTAGAAGTTAGGGGTGTGGGTGAGGGTGAGGGCTGAGGGGTGAAGGTGTCAGGTTAGGGTTGGGATGATGCGTTAGGGTTAGTGTGTCAGGTTAGGGTTAGGGGGTCGGGTTGGTGTTAGGTTCTGGGATAGGGTTACGGTGTTGGTTAGGGTTAGGGTGTCGTGTTGGGGTTAGGGTTAGGGCAAGGGCGAGGGCAATTTCGCCTGGGACCTTATGGAGGGGCCTCACAGTCAAAGGTAAAGGCAAAGTCACATCCACACTTCTGTTCCAACCCCTTTGCTCTATAGTAGAGCTCTAGTAAGCCTAGGCCTGGTAGGAAAACTCTTGGCTCCTGTGGGGACACATCCTGTGTGTGAATCTGCATACCAGACCTAGGGGCCACAGGGCGCCTGTTTTCTTCTGGGAGAGGGGACCCTGAAGCGGTGTTGCCTGGCAACAGCTTGAAAATCCATTAAATTGCACTTTACGTACCTCTGACAAAGCTAGATTTGCTCCACCTTTTCGCCATTTGGAAGCAAACCTTCCATACCCTCTCCCCAAGTAGGCAATGGGCCTACTTTGAGTAGAAAGTCCCCTTGAGGAGCTGAGCCCAGGAAGGCACCCAGTCATGTCAAACACACTCCAGCTGCTTACTTCCTCATGGGCAGTATCACTATCAGCTAGGAATGTCTTTGCAAGGATTGAAAAGGGAAGGGGAGATACATGGCCCTGCCTCTGAAATTTCAGTCCTCTGAGCAGAACTGGAATTCAATTGTATCAGCGAAACTGTGCCTTCCAAAGAGGCTTGCAAACACACCCCGAGTGGCTGCCTCTTCTTCCCTGAAGAAGGCTCCCTTTCCCTGCATCCTGCGGACTCCCTGTCCCAGCCTCCTGGAAAAGCGCTTCTTGGAGTTCCTTCTTGGAGTTCCTTTCTTAGTTGCAGTTATCCCTCATTTTGGGGCCATAGGGAGTAGCCCCACACTCACAGGGGAAGGCAGACCCACCTCCACACATCTCTTCCATCCCCTTTGCTCTGTAGGACAATTCTAGTGAGCCTAGGTCTGTCAGAAAATTCTTGGCTTTGACGGGAACACACCCTGTGTGTGAACCTGCATACCCGACCTAGGGGCCACAGGGCGCCTGTTTTGCTCGAGTGGGCCTTGAAGCAGTACAGCCTAGTGAGAGCTTGAAAATCCATCCAATTGCTCCTTTCTTACCTCTGACACCTAGCTTTGTTCCACCCTTTGGCAGTGTGGAGGGAAGAGGGCCCAACCCCGTCCTCAAGCGGACATGGGGCCTACTTTGAGAGGAAAGGCCCCCTTGAGGAGCTGAGCCCATCAAGGCACCCAGTCATGTCAAATATACTCCCACTGCTTGCTTCTTCATGGGTAGTACCACTATCAGCTTGGAATGTCTTTGCAAGGATCACAAAGGGAAGGGGAGATACACGACCCTGCCTCTGGAACTTCGGTCCTCTGAGCAGACCTGAGTGCTCTAGGGAGCCTAGGACTGTCAGGAAAATTCTTGGCTCCTACGGGGACACACCCTATATGTGAACCTGCATACCGGACCTCGGGGCCACAGTGTGCCTGCTTCTCTCGGTGTGCCTAAAGCGGTGCAGCCTAGCAACAGCTATTGAGCCTAGGTCTGTCTGGAACATTTTGGATCCTGTGGGGAAAACACCCTGTGCACACCCCTAGATACCGGGCCTAGGGGCCAAAATTCTCACATGTCTCCTGGGGAACCCTAACACAGTGTGACCTAGCAACTGCTTGAAAATCCATCCCATTGCTGTTTTCCTCCTTCTGATACAGCTAGCATTGCTCCTTGCTTTGGGATATCTCAAGCAAGGGGCGAGTCCATAACTGCTCTCCTGGGGCCCAATGGATGTGCAAGGTGCCCTCAACCAGGTGACCCCAGCATGCCACCTGGCCCCCTCAGACACACTCCTGCAGCCTTCTTCCTCATGGGAAGCACCTCTCTGACCCAGGAATGTGTTTGCAAGGCTCGGAATGTGCAGGGAGACACATGGCCCTGACTCTGGAATCGAGGTCCTTGGGGCAGGCCTGCAGGTCTGACATCTGAGAAGCAAAACACTTGCTGCAAATAGAGGCCTGAAAACACACTCTGTGTATGACTTTCCTTCCTCCAAGGAAGATAGCTTTCCCAGTCTCCTGCATGCTGAGTGTCACACAGCTGGAATGTGCTTGCGTGGAGGTCATGATTCAGTGGCAATGGCCCCTGAGGCCCTGTGCCCAGGTAGGGCGCCCACACTCACAGGCAAATCAAAGCAACTTCCAAATGAGTCAGCTCTTCACATCTAGTGGCCAAAGTATTGGAGTTTCAGGTTCAATATTAGTCTTTCCAATGTATATTCAGACCTGATTTCCTTTAGGATGGAGTGGTTGGGTCCTCTTATAGTCTAAGCAAACTTCAAGCATCTTCTTCAGCACCACAGTGCAAAAGCATCAAATCTTTGGCTGTCAACTTTCTTTATAGTCCATCTTTCACATCCATACATGACATGGAAAAACCTTAGCCTTGACTAGACGGATCTTTGTTGGCAAAGCAATGTCTCAGCTTTTTAATATGCTGTCTAGTTTGGTTATCACTTTCCTTCCAAGTCGTAAGCATCTTTTAATTTCATGGCTGCAGTCACCATCTGCAATGATTTCCAAGCCCCGAAAAATAAAATCTGCCACTGTTTCCACTGTTTTCTCATCTATTTGCCAAGAAGTGATGAGACTGGATGCAATGATCTTAGTTGTCTGAACGCTGAGCATTAAGCTACCTATTTCACTCTCCTCTTTCTCTTTCATCAAGAGGCTCTTTAGTTCTTCACTTTCTGCCATCAGGGTGGTGTCATCTGCATATCTGAGGTTATTGATATTTCTCCCAGCAATCTTGATTCCAGTTTGTGCTTCATCCAGTGCAGCATTTCTCACGATGCCCTATATATAAGCAGATATAAGTTAAATAAGCAGGGTGCCAATATACAGCCTTGACATATTCCTTTTCCTATTTAGAACCAGTCTGTTGGTCCAGGTCCAGTTCTGTTTCTTCCTGAACTGCATATAGGTCTTTCAAGAGGCAGGTCAGGTGATCTGGTATTCTTATCTCTTTCAGAATTTTCCCCAGTTTATTGTGATACACACAGTCAAAGGCTTTGGCATAGTCAACAAAGCAGAAATAAGTGTTTTTCTGGAACTCCCTTGCTTTTTCAATTATCCAGTGGATTTTGGCAATTTGATCTCTGGTTCCTCTGCCTTTTCTAAATCCATCTTGAACATTTGGAATTTCACGGTTGACATATTGCTGAAGCCTGGCTTGGAGAATTTTGAGTGTTACTTTACTAGCATGTGAGATGAGTCCAGTTGTGTGACAGTTTGAACATTCTTTGTCATTGCCTTTCTTTGAGACTGGAATGAAAACTGAGCTAACAACCTAGATGTTTTCAATTGCATATGCTAAAAGAACTGCCTTTGCAGTTTCCAAGGGAAAAAAGTTTCATTTTAACCAATTTTCTCTGAAGTTCAAGGAATATCATGGACATCCTCCATCAAAAAGTCATCTTTCTTTTATGTAATCACAGTTTCATGCCTAAATTATAGACCAACTCATGCTCAAATTGACTCTGATATCAGGGGCAGATCAGCTAGCTGATAAAAAGCTTGGATTGTCCCTCTGGAGGAAAGTGAGACCTTGGTACCAAGAGAAGAATCTGAGGGCTTAAGGGAATTTGCAGGAGTGGGGAAATCTTGGTCCATCCTACATGTACCGTACTTAAATACTTAAATAATGCTTATTTATTTTACGGAAGTAAAAAAAAAAAAAAAAAAAAAAACACAGATGATAAAAACAAATATAAATCACTGAAAGGTAAATAAATTCATCATCTGTGATTGAAAGCTGCATTCTAAGAAAGCTGTGTTCTCTTAACCTAGAGAGTAGACTAAATTCCAGTCTGGTACCAGCTTACCAGATAACAAACAAAAAGCGTTGTTTATGGGTAAGCTCAGGAAAGTCTTTTCCATGTATCTTGAGGTAGCAGTATTTTTGCAAAGGCATCAGTGTGAAACCATGGAAGGCATGTTTAAAACCTGATTAGATAAAAATTGACAAAATAAAAATTGACAAAATTGACAAAATAAAAATTGACAAAAAAAGTGACAAAATAGTCACTGCTGTGACTTGAAACACTTTAATATGATAACTAGAATTATAACTGACAGCATTTTACCAGGACATATCAGATTTTCATGGATGTCACATAGTTTCTAGGATACCTACATTAGTAACTGAAGGAGTCTTTGGGCTTAGAAAAGAAAACAACAGTCTCAAAGGCCCTTGCTTGTATCATTTAACATTGGAGAAAACAAAATCGAACTTTAGGTCCCACCCTGAGGCTCCAGGCCGGTTATATCTATCTATTTTCCCATGCAGCGTAGTGCCTGCTGGAAGTCCAAGGGATTTATCCTGCCTGGTAATTTCACCAGCTGGGACTCCACAACCCTTAGTCTGGCCGGCTGACCCAGCCCTGCTTCCAGCACTTTGCAGGCCAGCAGGCCCTTGACCACCTGCTGGGACAGGAAAGGGAAGGGTCCACGAATTGCATCCTAGAAACTTAGTAGGGTGCATGTATTTAAAAACCTGGTGGCCACCCAGGCAGGAGAGAAGGGAGGAGGGCACCTTGCTGCCCTTTCATGGGGGAATCTGTGGCTGTCCTGCTGAGAGGGGGCCTTTCCATGGGGACCCTGTGCAATAAGTTTGGTGTTTTGGAACTGAATAATTAGAACGTGTAAAATTTTTAATTTATGTGGTGCTTTAATTAAAAAAAAAAAAAAAAACAAGCAGCTCCAAGTTTTCTGCAAATTGAGGCCTCAAACTTGAAGGCCTATTTTCCTTCCACTGTGGCATTCTATGAAGAAATGTGCGTTTTTTAAAGAAAAGGGTCAGAAAAGTGAGGGAAACAGAAAAGCCAGAGGTGCCCCAGGAGTTTGGTGAAGGTCTTAGGAGGTCACTTGTAAATGCTGCTGGCCATCGGGAGGCAGTCTCTTGTGACCAATGGGCACAGAGCTCTGCAGGCTTGTCCTTTGCATGGATGTTCTTGTTTGTGGAAATCCAGCTCAGAGCCATCTCCTGATGTGTAAGAATTTCCCAGACTAGACCCCTAGGCAAATCCCACAGGGCCAGGGACTCCTTTCTTCATTGTATTTGTCTGTTTGACTGAAAACCAGAAATGGCATATTTTTCTTTCAATCTGGTCTATCATCCAGGCCTTGGAGTAATATTTCCCCTCCCCCTCAATAGGCTTGGGTTCCGGTGATGAATTATAGTCAGTTGTCCATGATTTCGCAGATGAGGAAACTGAGAGTCAGAGAGGGCGGAGGACTGTCCAAGGGAGAATGGGATATCCTTCCAGGAACACTGGCTCCTGGGTTTTTAATGAGCTTCCTACCCAGCATGGTCATTAAGTGGCAAGGGTTGACATTGAGAATAAACTATTGGTGGAAATGAAAAAGGCTTTTTGAAAGAATGTGCCTACCAGCTGTGCATCTTATGGAGTATTTTCATTGTACTTCCCAGCCCTTGGAAAGTGCTGGGCACAGGGCAGATGCTTCATCATTTTTATTGAATAAGTTCAATGTCACACAATTGTATCTGTAGTGTCAGCAACACTATGAGGTATATTAGAACAGTGATGGTCCCAGTTGGTACCCACAAGGATATTTTTAAAAAATGAAACAAATCTCTCTGATCATCACCAAGGCTATCAGAGGTCTATTGCAGACTCCACACAAGGGAGGGTCTACCTCTTGGGACATCCCCACTTCAGCATCTCCCTAAACCAGCAATCTAGGACAGCTGAGTACACTTGAAGTTCCTTCCTTGACCTTGGGAGTTTTTTTGGAAGACAATTTTTTGACAGACAGGGGTGGGGCAAGGTTTTGGGATGTTTCAAGTGCAGTCCATTTATTGTGCACTTTATTTCTGTTTCTGTTCCCTGGAGGCTCAGTTGGTAAAGAGTCTGCCTGCAATGAGGGAGACCCGGGTTTAATCCCTGGGTCAGGGAAATCCCCTGGAGAAGGAAATGACAACCCACTCCAGTATTCTTGCCTGAAGAATTCAATGGACTGAGGAGCCTGGTGGGCTACCAAGGGCTGGACATGGCTGAGTGATCAAACTCTTATTTCTATTATTATTTCACCAGCTCCACCTCAGATCATCAGGCATTAGATCCTAGAGGTTGGGGGCCCCTGCTTTAGTTCCCTCTTTCATCTTCTACACAGCTCCAGCATGCTTCCTCCTCCTCTTCCACCTGCAGAACTACCTGCTGGGCTTCTCTGAGTGTGATTAAGAGTTTCCTTCCCTCACTGTCTTTCCTCTGAGTCCCTTTTCCTAAATGGGTTTCCATGATCTCCTTTAGGCACTTTTTCCCCAGGTGGTGCTAGTGGTAAAGAACCTACCTGCCAATGCAGGAATCCTATCCCTGGGTTGGGAAGATCCCCTGGAGGAGGGCACCCAGCCCACTCCAGTATTCTTGCCTGGAAAATTCCCATGGACAGAGGAGCCTGGTGGGCTCTGACAGTCAGACGTGATTGAAGCGACTTAGCACAGCATACCATAGGACCTTTGAACTGCAGACTCATGTGATTGTTTGGATTCTTTGGAGTCCCTTGTTATTCCACGTGTATGTTAGGGTCAGCTTGTATATTGCTTCCTAAAGGCCTGGAGAGGGTAATAGGCAGGAAGGCCAGGGGTCTCCAGACAGAGGGAATAGGCTGCAAGTGTCAGACGTTTTTTCATCTCTCAAGCAGCTGGAGGAACGAAACGAGTGCTACATTTTTTCCCCTTCTCAATACAAATTTAAGAGGTTTCTCTTAAAATTTTGTGTTGCTATGACGACTCCTGGCTCCACCTGAACTTAACTTTTCTCAAACCTTCAGCTAAGCAATGCATTTTGTCTTAAGGAAAGGTTTGTCTTAAGCTATGTTAATATACTACGTATTTCTGCTAGACTCTGTCTTCAGGTCGGTTCCCCCTAAAGGCTCAGAACCGACTTGACAAACCAATATGTTTTACTCATACCTGTTCTCCTAATCTATGTTAATGAAATGATATATTTGCTTGGAAATCTGCCTTTCTTCAAAATTCATGTCAATCATTCTATGGCCCGGGATGACTCACCTGCTGCCAATATTATCTCAATGCATGTTGTGGGTGAGGGGCCTGGTGTCATTCTCTGAGACATTGCCTTTCTTTCATTAGCAGACTGCTAGTGGCTGTATAACATCTGCCTAAAGACTAGCAGGGGGTACTCTTACTGCCCCCGTCTGATGTCTATGTGAGCAGGTTTCTCTATCTCTTTTATACTTTAATAAAACTTTATGACACAAAAGCTCTGAGCGATCAAGCTTTGTCAACTGGCCCTGGATTGAATTCTTCTCCTCTGGAGGCCAAAAATCCTGGCGCCTTTTGTGGTTCAGCAATGACCTTTCAGTCTTTTGTAATTCATATTGAATCTTCATTTCAGATTGAAGATGCATTCCATGGTATTGCCATCTTAAGTCTTTCCATCGCTATGGAATATCTGTGCATGTATTCAGGATATTTTTCAGCAATCGTGTATAATTTCCAATGTGCCAGTCTTGTCATCCTCATTACACCCACGGCAAAATATTTTATTAATGTTGACACTATCAAAAGGAAATTGTTTTTTTAAATTCCTTTTCAGATTATTATTTGCTAGTGTATACAGATAAAACTGTGTAATCATTCATTTTTATCAGCTTGGACAGCTTGATAGTTGTCTTTACTTTCTTTACTTCCTCATACTTTAAGATTATCCTAGCTTATATATTTACTCTCTCGCCCCTAGTCTCAATCGTTTATTCAAAGAATTTCTGTCCTTTTTTGTAAACACTGAATTATTTTTGACAATGCTGGGTCTTTGTAGCTAGATGCCTAGTTGTAGTGAGCAGAGGCTACCCTCTAGTTGACTTGCCATGGCTTCTCATTGCAGCGCTTTCTCTGGTTGCAGAACTTGGGCTCTGGAGCATGCAAGTACTTCAGTAGTTGTACGGGGGCTTAGTTGCCCCTGCCTGGGCATGTGGAATCCTCTAGGACCAGGGGTTGAACCAGTGTTCCCTGCATTGGTAGGCAGATCCTTTACCACTGGGCCACCAGGGACATTTCCTGTTCTTTTTCATTATAGAGTGATATTTAAAACATACATGTAGGAGCTAAATATGCTCAGCTGACAATATTTGGAAATATATACATGTATTCCAGCTTATATATTCAGTTGAAGGTAATTTGTGATGATGTCTCCATGAATCTTGTAACCTTTCCTTTTGTTTATCCATAACTTACCATTCCAATGGTAAGATACCTGGCTTCCACCACTTGTCATGTATGGAATTCAGTGCTTGTCCCATGTGGTTACTGAAACAACTGTCAGACTGTCTTCCAAAGGGGGCTGTGCATGCATCCCACCAGTATCTTGAGTATGTTTCTGTAGGAGAGTTTACTATCAGTATACCCTCCGTGGCCAGGTGTCTATTTCAATCTTTACCAGTTATGAATGGGCTTGTTTGCTCTAGTGTTCTTGGAAAATTTGAGGACTCCTGTCTAGATATGAGGGACACAGGAATCTCCTTGAGGCTTGGCAGGGCAATCAGCACACTTCTCGAGGTGAGGAGGGAGACCCAGGGTCCCTTTCCAGTTGCCATAGGGATATTGGGATTCCTACCAATTTTCAAGAGGAGTCAGGCATCATCACCTTTTGAATCATTGAATTCTGCATGCCTCTCGAGGTGTCAACGGGATGTGAGGCCTCCTGTCGATAAGAGGCGGGGACCTAGGACTTTCTCTATGCTCTCCATAGGGGATTCACACATCCCTTCATCCTGTGAGATGAAAGATGAGCCTGCATTCAAGCCACTGTAGGGAAATCGGACCTTCTTTCGAGTCAGGGCGTCTCAGGGTCAATTCCACTTGAGGCAGCAAACTCAGGGTCCCTCCCACATACTTACTGCTGAGAGACACCTCCTCTGATTGTGCTTGTGGAATGGTGGCATACCTCTTGAGTGGAAGCCAGGGAATCAGCTCTCATTTCAAGATGATTTGGGGTACATGGAGCTTTCCTCGAGTTGCTGTGCTGAACTTGGTGTTCTTCTAGACTTGGGACAGTGTTCTCGGGGAATCTCTGCAGTTGCCTAAAGGAAGCCAACCCACTTGTCGTGTTTGATGCGGAACACGGGATGGCTCTGAAGCCAATGCAGTGGAATAGGGACTCATCTCGAGTTGATTTGGGATACACGAAGCTATTTCCCATTGCTGCAGTGACATCAGGGTCCCTCTGGACTTGAGACAGTGTTCTTGGGGACTCTCTGGAATTCCATCAAGCAAGTAATGGCTCCTTACGTATTTGATGGGGAACACGGAATTGCTCTGCATGCAATGCAGGGGAATCAAGCCTCATGTCGCGGCGAGAAGGCAGTCTCATGGTTTCTCTTGAGTTGCGGCGCGAACCTGGGGTATATTCTCCAGGTACGGCGGGGATGGCCCTTCAAACTCATGTTTGTTCAGCGACATCAGGACTCCTGTCTAGTTACGAGGGACACCTCAGGAATCTCTTCGAGGCTTGGCAGGGCAATAGGGACGCTTCTCAATGTGAGGCGGGAGACCCAGGGTTCCTTTCCAGTTGCCACAGTGAGACTGGGATTCCTATCAATTTTCAAGAGGAGTCAGGCGTCATCACCTTTTGAAACATTGAATTCCGCCTACCTCCATGTCAAAGGGATGTGAGACCTCCTGGCGTGATGAGGCCAGGACTTAAGGCTTTCTCTAGGGTCTCCGTATTGGATTCAGACATCCCTTCATCTTGTGCAATGAAAGACGAACCTGCATTCAAGCCACTGCAGGGAAATCCGGCCTTCTTTCTTGTCAGGGCATTCGGACTCCATTCCACTTGAGGCAGCAAACTCAGGGTCCCTCCCCCATATCTATTGATGAGAGAAGCCTCCTCTTGGGGTGCTTGTGGAAAGTTGGCATACCTCTTAAGTTGAATCCTGGGAATCTGCTCTCATCTCGAGATGATTTGGGGTACATAGAGCTTTCCTCAAGTTGCTGTGCTGAACCTGGTGTTCCTCGAGACATGGGACGGTGTTTTCGGGGAGTCTCTGGAGTTGCCTAAAGAAAGTGAAGCAACTTGTCTTGCTTGATGGGGAAAGCGGAATTTCTCTGGAGCTAATGTGGCAGAATCGGGCCTCATCTCCAGTTGATTTGGTGTACACGGAATTATTTCGCGTTGCTGCGGTGACCTCAGGGTCCCTCTAGGCTTGTGAGTGTGTTCTTGGGGACTCTCTGGAGTTCCATCAAGCAAGTCAAGGCTCCTACGCATTTCATGGGGAAAACGGAATTGCTTTGCACGCAATGCAGAGGAATCTGGCCTCATAGAGTGGCGAGGGGATGTCTCATGCTTTTTCGCGAGTTGCGCTGGGAACCTGGAGTATATTCTCGAGTTACAGCGGGGATGGCCCTTCAAAAGTCGTGTTTGTTCAGCGACGTCAGGACTCCTGTCTAGTTATGAGGGACACCTCAGGAATCTCTTCGAGGGTTGACACATCAATAGGGACGCTGCTAGAGGTGAGGCGGGAGACCCAGGGTCCCTTTCCAGTTGCCACAGGGATACTGGGATTCCTATCACTTTTCAAGAGGAGTCAGGCATCGTCACCTCTTGAAGCAATGAACTCTTGGTGCCTCTCTAGGTGTCAAAGGCATGTGAGGCCTCCTGTCGAGAGGAGGAGGGGAACTAGGGCTTTCTCTAGGGTCTCCACAAGGGATTCAGACATCCCATTGTCTGGTGAGATGAAAGACAAGCCTCCATTCAAGCCACTGCAGGGAAATCAGGCCTTCTTTTGAGTCAGGGCATCTCGGTGTCCATTCCATTTGACGCAGCAAAATCAGGGTCCAACTCACATACCTATTGCTGAGAGAAGCCTCCTCTAGAGGTGCTTGTGGAAAGTTGGCATACTACTTGAGTCAAAGCCAGGGAATCAGCTCTAATCTCGAGACGATTTGGGGTACATGGGGCTTTCTTCGAGGTGCTGTGTTGCAACTGGTGTTCCTCCAGACTTGGGACGGTGTTCTCGGGGAATCTCTGGGGTTGCCTAAAGGAAGTAAAGCCACTACTCCTGTTTGATGGGGAACACGGGATGGCTCTGGAGCAAATGCAGGGGAATTGGGCCTCGGCTCGAGTTGATTTGCAGTATGGAGCTATTTCGCATTGCTGCGGTGACACAAGGGTCCCTCTAGACTTGTGACAGTGTTCTTGGGGACTCTCTGGAATGCCATCAAGCAAGTCAAGATTCCTTACGTGTTTGATGGGGAACACGGAATTGCTCTGCAATGCAGAGCAATCAGGCCTCATCTTGCGGCCAGGGGGAAGTCTCATGGTTTATCTCAAGTTGCGGTGGGAACGTGGGGCATATTCTCGAGTTAAGGTGGGGATAGACTTTCAAAACTCCTGTTTGTTAAGTGACATCAGGACTCTTGTCTAGTTATGAGAGACACCTCAGGAATCTCTTTGAGGCTTGGCAGGGCAATAGGGATGCTTCTTGAAGTGAGGCGGGAGACCCTGGGTCCAATTCCAGTTGCCACAGTGATATTGGGATCCCTATCACATTTCAAGAGGAGTCAGGCATCGTCACCTTCTAAGCATTGAACTCTGCGTGCCTCTCGGGATGTCAAAGGGATGTGAGGCCTCCTGTCGAGATGAGGCGGGGACATAGGGTTTCCTCTAGGTCCTCCACAGGGGATTCAGACATCCCTTCATCTTGTGAGATGAAAGACGAGCCTACATTAAAGCCACTGCAGGGAAATCTGGCCTTCTTTTGAGTCAGGTCATCTTGGTGTTCATTCCACTTCAGGAAGCAAACTCAGGGTCCAACTCACATACATATTGCTGAGAGAAGCCTCCTCTTGAGGTGCTTGCAGAAAGTTGGCATACCTCTTGAGTCGAAGCAGGGAAATCAGCTCTAAATCTCAAGACGATTTGGGGTACATGGGGCTTTCCTCGAGTTGCTGTGTTGTACCTGGTGTTCCTCTACACTTGGGACAGTGTTCTCGGGGAATCTCTGGAGTTGCTTAATGAAGTCATGCCACTTGTGTTTGATGGGGAACGCAGAATGACTCTGGAGCCAATGCAGGGGAATGGGGCAGCATCTCGAGTTGATTTGGGGTAGACGGATCTATTTCGCGTTTCTGCACTAACCTCACGGTCACTCTAGACTTGTTACAGTGTTCTTGGGTACTCTCTGGTGTCCCATCAAGCAAGTCAAGGCTCCTTACATGTTTGATGGGGAACACAGAATTGCTCTGCATGCAATGCAGAGGAACCGGGGCTCATCTCGTGGCCAGGGAGAAGTATCATGGTTTTTCTCGAGTTGCGGTGGGATCCTGGGGTATATTCTCGAGTTACGGTGGGGATGGCCCTTCAAAACTCGGATTTGTTCAGCTATGTCAGGACTCCTGTCTAGTTAAGAGGGACACCTCGGGAATCTCTTCGAGGCTTGGCAGGCAATAGGGACGCTTTTGGAGATGAGGCGGGAGACCCAAAATCCCTTTCCACTTGTGACATGGATATTGGGATTCCTATCACTTTTCAAGAGGAGTCAGGCATCGTCACCTCTTGAAGCAATGAACTCTTGGTGCCTCTCTAGGTATCAAAGTCATGTGAGGCCTCCTGTCGAGATGAGATGGGGAACTAGGGCTTTCTCTAGGGTCTCCACAGGGGATTCAGACATCCTTTCATCTGGTGAGATGAAAGACGAGCCTGCATTAAAGCCACTGCAGAGAAATCGGGCCTTCTTTTGAGTCAGGGCATCTCGGGGCCCATTCCACTTCAGGCAGCAAACTCAGGGTCCAACTTACATACCTATTGCTGAGAGAAGCCTCCTCTAGAGGTGCTTGTGGAAAGTTGGCATACCTCTTGAGTTGAAGCCAGGAAATCAACTCTAATCTCGAGACGATTTGGGGTACATGGCGCTTTCCGCGAGTTGCTGTGTTACGCTTGGTGTTCCTCTAGACTTATGACAGTGTTCTCGGGGATTCCCTGGAGTTGCCTAAAGGAAGTCAAGCGCCTTGTCGTGTTTGATGGGGAAAGTGGGATGGCTCTGGAGCCAATGAAGGGGAATCGGGCCTCATCTCGAGTTGAAATGAGTGAATCATGTGTGAATCACGTGTGCATCAAGTGTGAATCACGTGTCCATCATGTGTGTGTCACGTGTGTGTCACGTGTGCATCACGTGTGCATCACGTGTGCGTGACATGTCCATCACGTGTGAGTCACGTGTTCATCAGGTGTGTGTCACGTGTCCATGACGGGTGAATCACGTGTTCATCACATGTGTGTCACTTGTGTGTCACGTGTGCATCACGTGTGTGCATGTGGGAATCACGTGTGCGTCACGGGTGCGTCATGTGTGCATCACGTGTCCATCACGTGTGCGTCACTGGTGCATCACGTGTACATCACGTGTGCGTTACGTGTGCGTCACGAGTTCATCATGTGTGCGACATGTGTTCGTCACGTGTTCATCACGTGTGCATCAAGTTGGCGTCACGTGTGAATCACGTGTTCGTCACGTGTGTGTCACGTGTTCATCACGTGTCCATCATGTGTACATCACGTGTGAGTTACATGTGCGTCTCGTGTGCATCACATGTTCGTCATGTGTGCGTCACGTGTTCGTCACATGTGTGTCACGTCTGCATCACGTATTCATCACATATGTGTTACGTGCGCATCACGTGTGCATCAAGTTTGCGTCCTGTGTGAATCATGTGTTCATCACGTGTGTGTCACGTGTTGATCACGTGTCCATCATGTGTGCATCACATGTGCGTCACGTGTGTGTCATGTTGCATCACGTATTCATCACATATGGGTTATGTGTGCATCACGTGTTCATCACGTGTGAGTCACATGTGCCTCACGTGTTGTTCACTTGTTCACAACGTCTGTGTGACGTGTGCATCATGTTTTCATCACGTGTGCATCACATGTTCATCATGTGTGAGGCACGTGTTCATCACATGTGAGTCACGTGTTCTTCACGTGTGAATCATATGTCCATCACATGTGCATCACTTGTGAAACACGTGTTCGTCACGTGTGCGCCACATGTGCGTCACCTGTGAATCACTTGTTCATCACGTATTCATCACATGTGTGTTATGTGTGCATCACGTGTTCATCACATGTGTATCACGTGTGAATCACGTGTGCATCACCTGTTCATTACATGTGCATCACGTGTGAATCACGTGTTCATCACGTGTGCCTCACTTGTGCACCACATGTTCATCACATGAGCATCACGTGTGCATCACGTGTTCATCACGTGGGCATCACGTGTGCACCTCATGTGCACCTTGTGTGCATCACGTGTGAATCAGGAAAAGAACTGAATGGGATAGACTAGAGATCTCTTCAAGAAAATTAGAGATACCAAGGGAACACTTCATGCAAAACTGGGTTTGATAAAAGATAGAAATGCTATGGACCTAGCAGAAGCATAAGCTATTAAGAAGATGTGGCAAGAATACACAGAAGTACTGTAGAAAATATCTTCATGACCCAGATAATCACAACGGTGTGATCACTCACCTAGAGCGAGACATCCTGGAGTGTGAAGTCAAGTGGCAATTAGAAAGCATCGTAAGAACAAAGCTAGTGGAGTTGATGGAATTCCAGTTGAAGTATTTCAAATACTGAAAGATGATGCTGTGAAAGTGCTGCACTCATAATGCCTGCAAATTTGGAAATCTCAGCAGTGGCCACAGGACTGGAAAAGGTCAGTTTTCATTCCAAATAGAAAGAAAGGTAATCCCAAAGAATGCTCAAAATACCACACAATTATGCTCATCTCACACGCTAGTAAAGTAATGCTCAAAATTCTCCAAGCCAGGCTTCAGCAATACGTGAACTGTGAACTTCCAGATGTTCAAGCTGGCTTTAGAAAAGGCAGAGGAACCAGAGATCAAACTGCCAACATCTGCTGGATCATTGAAAAAGCAAGAGAGTCCCAGAAAAAAAAATCTATTTCTGATTTATTGACTACACCAAAGCCTTTGACTGTGTGGATCACAATTAACTGTGGAAAATTCTGAAAGAGATGGGACTACCAGACCACCTGACCTGCCTCTTGAGAAACCTGTATGCAGGTCAGGAAGCAACAGTTAGAACTGGACATGGAACAACAGACTGGTTCCAAATAGGAAAAGGAGTACGTCAAGACTGTACGTTGTCACCCTGCTTATTTAACTTATATGCAGAGTACATCATGAGAAATGCTGGGCTGGAAGAAGCACAAGCTGGAATTAAGATTGCCAAGAGAAATATCAATAATCTCAGACATGCAGATGACACCACCCTTATGGCAGAAAGTGAAGAAGAACTAAAAAGCCTCTTGATGAAAGTGAAAGAGGAGAGTGAAAAAGTTGGCTTACAGCTCAACATTCAGAAAACTAAGATCATGGCAACAGGTCCCATCACTCCATGGGAAATCGATGGGGAAACAGTGGAAGCAGTGTAAGATTTTATCTTTTTGGGCTCCAAAAGCACTGCAGATGGTGATTGCAGCCATGAAATTAAAAGAAAATTACTCCTTGGAAGGAAAGTTATGACCAACCTAGATAGCATAATAAAAAGCAGAGACACTACTTTGCCAACAAAGGTCCCTCTGTTCAAGGCTATGGTTTTTCCAGTGGTCATGTACAGATGTGAGAATTGGACTGTGAAGAAAGTTGAGCACCGAAGAGTTTATGCTTTTGAACTGTGGTGTTGGAGAGGACTCTTGAGAGTTCCTTGAACTGCAAGGGCATCCAACTAGTACATCCTAAAGGAGATCAGTCCAGGGTGTTCATTGGAACGACTGATTCTGAAGCTGAAACTCCCATAATTTGGCCACCTGGTGCGAAGAGCTGACTCATTGGAAAATACCCTGATGCTGTAAGGGATTGGGGACAGGAGGAAAAGGGGATGACAGAAGATGAGATGGCTGCATGGCATCACCGACTCGATGTACATGAGTTCGAGAAATCTCCGGGAGTTGGTGACTGACAGGGAGGCTTGGCGTGCTGTGATTCATGGGGTCCCAAAGAGTCAGACATGACTGAGCGACTGAACGGAACTGAACTGATATGAATAACTAATTAAAAGTAAAGTAAAGTTGCTCAGTCATGTCCAACTCTTTGTGGCCCCATGGACTGTAGCCTACCAGGCTCCTCTGTCCATGGGGTTTTCCAGGCAAATGTACTGGAGTGGGTGGCCATTTCCTTCTCCAGGAGATCTTCCTGACCCAGGGATCTAACCTGGGTCTCCAGCATTGCAGACAGATGCTTTACCATTTGAGCCATATAATTCCATTGCTAACACATGCAAGGGGCTACTCTTTCTGCCCTCTTCTGATGCCTATGTCAGAAGATTTCTCTATCTCCTTTATACTTTAATACAACCTTATTACACAAAAGCTCTAAGCAATCAAGCCTCGTCTCTGGACCTGAATTGAATTCATCTCCTCTGGAGGCCAAGAATTCCAGTGTCTTTGCGTGGTTCAGCAATACCTTTCAAGATCATCCTGGAGATTCTGGCCATGTACCTCAGGAACATGGTCAGATAGGAGGTCACCCTTGAGACTGTGGGCTTTTGACCCAGGTGCAGGGTGTTGGAGTGGCGGGAATCCTGGATAATTTGCACATGTGACCCCAGGTAAAGGGTCTGGGAGGTAAGGTCACCTTGGAGACTGTGAATATGCTACCCAAGGTGCAGGGTGTGGGAAATAATGTCACCCTGGAGAATGTAGACTTCTAGCACAAGGGATGAGTTCTTGACATTGGGGTCTCATGGGAGACTGGATGATTCCGCTCAGACAGTGTGTGGGGATGGGATTCACCCTGGAGACTGTAGATATGTGATCTCAGGTACAGGATTTCCGAGGGGGTCACCCTGGAGCCTGTGAATATGTGATTCCAGGTGCAGAGTCTGCAAGGGAGTCACCATGGAACCTGTGTTTGTGTGACTCCAGGTGAGGTCTACAAAGTTTTGACAAACAGGAGACTGTGGACATGTGACCCCTATTACAGGGTCTTGGAGGGGGGAACCTTTGTGGCCAGGGTCATGGGATGCAAGGTTATATGTCTGGGAGGTGGGGATACCCTGAGAGTATGGAAGTGTGACCCCAGGTACAGGTTCTGGGAGTTGGTGCCATCCTGAAAATGGTGGACATTTCACCCGAGGTATGGTTTCTGGGAGGTGGGGTCACCCTGAAGACTCTGGACATGTGACCCCAAATGCAGGGTCTGGGAGGTAGACTCACCATGGAAAAAGTGGACTTGTGACCCCAGATACAGGATCTTGAGGGTGGGGTCACCTGGAGGCTGTGGACTTGTGACACCAAGTACAGGTTATACAGGGGGCCACCTTCGAGACTGTGGACATGTGATCACAGGTGTATGGTATGGGAAGTTTGGTAACCTAGGAGATTGTGGATATATGACAGTAGGTACAGGGTCTCAGGTATGTCCCCATGGAAAGTGTGGACATGTGACCCCAGGTGCAGGTTTGGGTGGGGTCACCCTGGAGACTGTGGTCGTGTGACCCAAAGTTCAGGGTAGGAAAAGGGTTTCACCCTGTAGACTGTGGATCTATGACCACAGGTACAGGATCTGGTGGTAGTCACTGTGGCGATGATGGACGTATGAAACCTAGTACAAGTTCACGGAGGGGGTCACCCTCCAAGACTGTGTACATGTGACCCTCGTTTCAGGGTCTGGGTTGAGGTCACTCTGGAAACTATTTGCCGTGTGACTTAGATGCAGGGTTAGGGGACGCGTTTACTTTGAAGATTGTGGTCATGTGACCTCAAATGCACCATTTGGGAGGCAAATCATCTTGGAGACTGGATACGTGACCGTAGATCCAGGGTCTGAATGGGATTCCCCAAGGTGAGATTGTGAATATGTGACTCCAGGTGCAGGGCCTGCGAGGGAGTCACCTTGGAACCTGTGTTTGTGTGACTCCAGGTGGAGGGTCTGGGAAGTGACGACACTCTGGAGACTGTGAACATGTGACCCCATTACAGGGTCTTGGAGGGGGTAACCCTGGCATCCAAGATCATGGGACACCATGTTAAATGTCTTGGCGTGTGGTAACCGAGACTATGGAAGTGGGACCCCAGGTACAGGTTCTGGGAATTGGGGCCAACCTGAGTGACTGTGGATGTTTCACCCTAGGTACAGTTTCTGGGAGGTGGGGTCACCCTGGAGACTCTCGACAAGTGACCCCAAGTGCAGAGTCTGGGAGGGGTCTCACCCTGGAAACAGTGGACTTGTGACCCTAGGTACAGGGTCTTAACGGTAGAGTCATCCTGGAGTCTGTCGACTTGTCACACCAGGTACAGGTTTAGGAGGGGGATCACCCTGGATACTGTGGATGTGTGATCACAGGTGCATGGTATTGGAAGTGGGGAAGTCCAGGAGACTGTATATATGACACTAGGTACAGGGTCTGGGGGATGACACCATGGAGAATATGGACTTGTGATCCCAGGTGCAGGTTCACAAGGTTCAGGGTACAAAATGGGTCTCATCAGGCAGACTGTTGAACTGTGACCACAAGTTCAGGATCTGCTGGTGGTCACTGTGGCATTGGTGATCGTGTGAAATCTGGAACAAGTTCAGGGAAGAGGTCACCCGTGAGACAGTGGACATCACTCTGGAGACTGTGGATGTGTGAGTAAGGTGCAGGGTTAGGGGATGGGGTCACTTTGAAGATTGTGGACATATGACCCCAGATGCACTGATTGGGGAGGCAAGTCATCCTGGATAGTGGGCATTCGACCCTAGATGCAAGGTCTGACCTGGGTCCCCCAAGACACTAGGATATCTGAACCCAGGTACAGGGTCTAGGATGGGGGTGATCCAGGAAACTCTGTATATGTGACCTCAGGTACAGTGTCTGGGAGGTACGGGGTCACTCTGGGGACTGCAGGCATTTAATGGCAGGAAAATGGTCTGGAAGGGGTGTCACCCTGCATGATGTGGATATGTGAGCCCAGGTGCAGTGGGCAAAGTGGGGTTCACGCTGGAAACTGTTGACATGTGACTCCAGGTGCAGGGTATGGGAGGGCGAACATCCTGGAGATTGTGGATGTGTGTAAATAAGCACAGGGTCTGGCAGGGGAGGGTTACCCTGGAATCTGTGGCCAAGTCACCAAAGGTATAGGGCATGAGAGGTCGGGTCACACCGGATACTGAGAACATGTGACCCAAGTTACAGAGACCAGGAAGGGGGTCACCACGGAGCCTGTGAATCTGTTAGTACATGTGCAGAGTCTGGGAAATGACATCACACAAAAGTCTAGGGACATGGGATGCCAGGTGAACGGTCTGGGAGGGAGTCACCCTGGAGTCAGTTGACGTGTGACCCTGGGTACAGGCACTTGTGGGTGGGGAAAGCCTCGAGACTGTGGACATGTGATCCCAGTTACTAGCCCTTGAATGTGGGTAAATCCAGGAGACTCTGGACATGTGACCCCAGGTATAGGGTGGGGAAGTTGGAGTCACCCTGGCAACTGTGCCAATGTAATCACGTGTACAGAGTCTGGGGAGGCGTGTATTCCTGGCCAACATGTACATGTAACCCCAGGTAGAGGGTTAGAGATACGGGGTCACCCTGGAGACTGGGGCAATGTGACCAGAATTACAATATTCTGTGAGGTGTAGTCACCCTGGAGACTGCGGAGGTGTGAGACCTGGTGCATGATCTGGGAGGGGTTGCCACCCAGGAGACCATGGATGTGTGACCCTAGCTAGGTTCACGGGCTTGGAATTGGTGTCACCCTAGAACCAGTGGGTGTTTGAACCGAGTACAATTGTTTGACAGGTGGTGTTACCCTGGGCGCTGCGGACATATGAACCCAGGTGCAAGTTCTGGCAAGTGGGGTCACCCTGAGACTATCTACGTGTGACCCTAGGTACAGGGTTTGGGAGTTGGTGAATGTGCCCATGTGACACCATGTACAGTGTCTAGGAGGGTGTTCACCCTAGAGACTGTGGGTATGTGTCCCAAGGTACAGTGTCTGGAGTGTGAGGCCATGCTAGAATCTGTGGACATGTGACACTGGGTGCTGGGGTCAATAGTCCAGCATCTGGAAGACTGTGGTTATGTGAGCCCTGGTACAGTGATTTGGATGAGTCACCTGTGAGACTGTGGATATGTGGCTCCAAGTGCAGGGTCTATGAGGGAGTCATCCTGGAACCTCTGTTTGTGTGCCTGCAGGTGAAGGTTCTGGGAAGTGATGACATACAGGAGACTGTGGACATGTAAACCACATTACAGGGTCTTGGAGGGTGTAACCCTGTGGACCAGGGGCATGGAACAGCCTCAATGTCTATGGAAGAGTGACTCCAGGTACCGTTTCAGGGAGTTGGGACCATCCTGAAAACAGTAGACGTTTATCCCCAGGTAAAGTTTCTGGGAGGTGAGATCACACTGGAGACAGGAGTGTGACCCCAGGTATGGGATCTTGAGGGTGGGGCCATCCTGGTGGCTGTGGACTTGTGACACAAGGTACAGGAATGGGATCGGGGTCACCTTGCAGACTGAGCATGTGATCCCAGGTGCATGATATGGGAAGTGGAGTAACCCGGGAAACTGTGGATATATGACACTACGTATAGGGTCTGCGCAGATATATGACACTAGGTACTGGAGTGGGCAACCCACTCCAGTACTCTTGCTTGGAAAATCCCATGGATGGAGGAGCCTGGTAGGCTACAGTCTATGGGGTCCCTAAGAGTCAGACATGACTGAGTGACTTCATTTTCCCTTTTCACTCTCATGCTTTGGAGAAGGAAATGGCAACCCACTCCAGTGTTCTTGCCTGGAGAATCTCAGGGATGGGGGAGCCTGGTGGGCTGCCATCTATGGGGTCGCAGAGTTGGACACGACTGGCATGACTTAGCAGCAGCAGCAACAGCAGCAGCAGTACAGGGCCTGGGGGATGTCACCATGGAGAGTATGGACATGTGACCCCAGGTGCAGGTTTGGCAGGGATGACCCTGGAGACTGGCTAGGTGAACCAAGGTTTAAGGTACAAAATGGTCTCACCCTGCAGACTGCGGACCCTGACCACAGCTACAGGATCTGGTGGTGGTCACTGTGGAGATGGTGCATGTGTGAAACCTGATAGAAGTTCAAGGAGGGGGTCAATATGGAGAAGGTGGAGGTGTGACCCTATGTGCAGGGTCTGGAGTGAGGTCATTCTGGAAACTGTGGCTGTGTGACTAAGGTTCAGGGTTAGGGACTGGGGTCACTTTGCAGAATGTGGACATGTGACTCCACATGCACCGTTTGGGTCATCCTGGAAACTGTGGACAAGTCACCAAAGTACAAGGTATGAGAGGTGGTGTCACACTGGAGACTGAGGACATGGGATCCAAATTACAGGGTCTGGGAAGGGGATCACCATGGAGACTGTGGATCTGTGACCACAGGTATAGGGTCTGGGAAGTGATATCACACAGGAGACTGTGGACATAGGATGCCAGGTGAAGGGTCTGGGAGGGAGTCACCCTGGAGTCTGTGGACGTATGACCCCAGGTAAAGGCTCTTGAGGGTGGGGAAAGCCTGGTGACTGCGACCTGTGACCCCAGGTACAGGGTTGGGGATATAGCATCGCCCTGGAGACTGTGCAAATGCGACCCCAGGTACAGGGTCTGGGGAGAGGTGTCATCCTGGACACCGTTGATATGTAACCTCAAGTACAGTGTCTGAGATATAGGGTCACCCTGGAGACTGAGGCCATGTGGCCAGAGGTACAATAGTCAGTGAGGTGGGTTCACCTTGGAGACTGTGGATGTGTAACCCCAGCTGCAGTGTCTGGGAGGGGTGTCAACCTGGAGACTGAGGACATGTGAGACCAGGTGCATGATCTGGGAGGGGTTGCGACCCAGAAGACTATGGATCTGTGTCCCCAATATCAGACTTTGGTGTGGATGTTACCATGGAGACTGTGGATGTTTGACACCAGGTGAAGGGACAGGGAAGGGCATCACCCTCGAGACCCTGGAGGTAGGATCCCAGGTTCAGAGTCTGGGAAGGGAGTTCTTCAGGAGTCTGTGGAAATGTTATGTCAGAAAAAGGGCCTGCAGTGGTTACCCTGGTGACTATGTACATGTGACACATAATACAAATACTGAGATTGGGGGTCATCCTGCAGACTGGAGAAATGTAACCACAGGTGCAGATTCTGAGGACGGGGTCACCTTGGAGACTGTTGACATGTGACATCAGGTGCTTCATCTTGGAGGTAGATCATTCTGGAGATTCTGGACATGTGACCCCAGGAACAGGGTCTGAGAGGGGGTCACCCTTGAGATTGTGGGCTTTTGACCCAGGTACAGCATGTTGGAAGGGTGGTAACCCTGGAGAATGTGCACATTTGACACCATGTACAGGCTCTGGGAGGTGAGTTCACCCTGCTGACTATGGCTATGTGACCCAAGGTGTGACTCTGGAGACTGTGGATATGTGATCCAAGGTGTGAGTCTGGAGACTATGGATATTTCTCACCCAAATCAGGTCTGGGGATGGGGATCACACTGGAGGCTGTAGATATGTGACCCCAGGTGCAGGGTCTGCAAGAGGTACACCCTGGAGCCTGTGGATATGTGACCCTGGGTGCAGGATCTGGGTGCTTGGGTCACCCTGGAGACTGTGGTCATGTGAGCCCCAGTGTGGGGTTTTGAATGAGTCACCCTGGAGACTGTGGATAAGTGACTCCAGGTGCAGGGTCTGCAAAGGAGTAACCTGGAAACTGTGATTTTGACTCTAGGTGAAGGGTCTGGGAAGTGACGACACACAGCAGACTGTGGACATGTGATCCCCATTACAGGGTCATGGAGAGGGTAACCTTGGCTAACAGGGACATGGGAAACCAGGTTCAATGTGTGGGAGGTGGGGTAACCCTTAGAATTTGGAAGTGTGACCCCAGCTACAGGTTCTGGGAATTGGGTCCATCCTTAAAACTGTGGATGCTTCACACCAGTAGCTTCGGGGAGGTGGGGTCACCCTGAAGACTCTGGACATGTGACCACAAGTTCAAGTTCTTGGAGGTGGACTCGACATGGAAATAGTGGACTTGTGACCCCAGGTACAGGATCTTGAGGGTAGGGTCATCCTGGAGACTGTGGATTCGTGACACCAGGTATAGATTTTGGAGGGTTCACACTGGAGACTCTGGATGTATGTTTCCTCTGCAGGAGAGCTCCAGTGAACCTAGGTCTGTCTGAAAAATTCTTGGATCATGTGGGGAAACACCCTGTGCGTTAATCTGGACACCCAGGTTCAAATTTGCATATTTTTCTCGGGTGGCCCTAAAGTGGTGTAACCTATCCACATCTTGAAAATCCGTCCAATTGCCATTTTCTTACTTTTGACAGAGCTAACTTTGTTCCACCCCTGGGGTTTCTGAAGCACATGGGCGGCTCGCAACTCCTATCTTTGGGCCTATTTACACTGGAGTGTCACCTTACAGAGGTGACCACAGTAAGGGACCCAGCACTCTGAGACATATTCCCACAGTCTGCTTCCTCAAGGGCAGTACCAGTATCACCTAGATATGTGTTTGAAAGGTGGGAAAATGCACCAAGACACAGGGCACAGGCTCTCGAATTTAGGTCCTCTGAGCAGAACTAGAGGGTTCATGTCTTAGGAGCTAAAGAGTTCCTGCAAGGGACAGGTTTGAAAACACACTCTCTGTGGATGCCTCTCCTTCCTTGAAGAAATATAGGTTTGCCAGTATCCTGCAAACTGAGAGTCACACAGTGCTTGAAAAGTGCTCGCTTAGACATGAGTTTTCAATGGTAATTTCCACTTGGGGCTGTAGTCAAACAGAGGGGTTCCACACTCACTGGGAAAGACAAGGCAATATCTAAATGTCTGTTCCATCCCGTTTTCTCTGTAGGAGAACTCTAGTGAGCGTAAGTCTGTCTGGAAAATTCTTGGATCCTTTGGGGACACACCCTGTTTGTGAACCAGGATACCAGAATGAGGGGGCACAATTTGTGTTTCTCTCTGTGGACCTTAAAGCAATGTAGCCTAGCAACAGCTTGAAAATCCATCCACTTGCTCTTTTCTTGATTCTGAGAGAGCTAGATTTGCTCCTTCCTTTTTGATTTCTGAAGAAAGTGGGTGAATTTCAACTCCCAGCTGTGGGCCTTTTTACAGTGGAATGCCACCTCGCTGAAGTGAGTATAGTGAGGAACCTAGCCCCCTTGGACACACTCTCACAGACTGCTTCCTCATGTGCAGTACTGGTATAACCTAGGAATGGCTTTGCAAGGCTTGGAAAGTGCAGGGAGAAACATGGCCTTGACTCTGGAATTTAGTTCCTCTGAGCACTACTGGAGGCCTCCCATCTGGGAAGCTAAACAGTTCCTGCAAGATAGAGGGTTGAGAATACACTCTCTTTTGATGCCTTTCTTTCCTTGAGGGAAGATATCTTTCCCTGCATTCTGTGAACTGAGAGTCACACACTGCTTGAAAAGTGCTTGCTTGGAGGTCATCTTTCAGGGGCACTTTCTCCTTGAGTCTGTGACAATAGGGAGGGGCAAACCAACTTCCAATGTCTGTTCCATCCCATTTTCCCAGCAGGAGAGGTCTAGTGAGCCTAGTTCTGTGGAAAATTCTTGGATCCTGCTGGGACACACCCTGTGTTTGAACCTGGATACCTGACCTACAGGGCACAATTCACATTTTTCTCTCAGGGGGCCCTAAAGTGGTTCGGCCTAGCAACAGCTTGAAAATCCGTCCAATTGCTCTTTTCTTACCTCTGACAGAGCTAGCTTTGCTCTACCTTTTGGGGTTTCTGAAGCAAGCGGGTGGCTCACACCTTGGAGCTTTGAGCCTGTCACTGGAATGTCACCTCACACAGTTGACCACAGTAAGGCACTCAGCCCTTTCAGACACACTCCTGCTGCCAGCTTTCTCATGGTCAGTACCGTTATGATCTAGGAATGTGTTTGTCAGACTCGGAAATTACAGGGAGACACACGGCCCTGACTCAGGAATATAGGTCCTCTCAGCAGACCTGCTGGTCTCATGTTTTAGAAGCTCAAAATTTCCTGCAAGATAGAGGTTTGAAAACACACTCTCTGTGGACGTCTTTCCTTCCTCAAAGGAAGATAGCTTTCTTCACATTCTGCGACCTGAGAGTCACACTCTGCTTGAAAAGTGCTTGCTTGCGAGTCTATTTTCAGTGGCAATATCTCCTTGAGGCTGTGACCATAAGTAGCGGCCCCACACTCACAGGGAAAGGCAAAGCAACATCCAAATGGCTGTTCCAACCAGTTTTCTCTGTAGAAGAACTCTGGGGAGCAAAGGTCTGTCTGGAAATTTCTTGAATCACGAGGGAACACATCCCGTGTGTGAACCTGAATAAAGGGCCTAGGGTGCACAATTTGTATTTATCTCTCTGGAGCCATAAAGAGGTGTGGCTAGCAATTGCTTGAAAATCCACCCAATTACTTTTTTCTTACTTCTGACAGTGCAAACTTTAGTCCACCATTCAAGATTTCTGAAGCAAGTTGATGGCTCACAACTCCTGGTCACGTGCCGATTTGCCATGGAAAGTTACCTCATCTAGGTAAGCACAGTATGGTACTCAGCACCCTCAGACACACACCTGAAGCCTGTTTTCTCATGAGCAGACCTGGCGTTACTCAGAAATGTGTTTACAAAGCTCAGAAAATGCTCAAAAACACACTGCCCTTGCTCTGAAATTTAGGTCCTCTGTACCAACCTAGAGGTCTCATATCTTAGTATCTAGACAGTTCCTCATATAGAGAGCCTGTTTCCTCATGGGCAGTCCTGGTATGACCAAGAAATGTATTTACAAAGCTCAAAAAGTGCAGGAAAACACATTGCCCTGACTTTGGAATTGAGGTCCTCTGGGCAAATATGGAGAATTCACATCTTTGAAGCTAGACAGTTCCTAATAGACAGATTCTTGAAAACACACTGTCTATAAATACATTTCCTTCCTCAATGGAACGTAGGTTTCCAGTATTCCATGTCCATAGAGTCACATACTGCTTGAAAACACTTGTTGGAAGTCCTTTTTCATTAGCAATTGCTCCTGATAGTGTGACCATAGGGAAGGCCACCAAACTCACAGGAAAAGGAAAAGCAACAACCAAAGGTCAGTTCCATCATGTTTTCTCTGTAGTGGAGATTCAGTGTGCCTAGGTCTGTCTGGGAAATTCTTGGATCCTGAGTGGACACATCCTAGGTGTGAACATGGACAGTGGACCTTGGTGGCAAAATTCACCTTTCTCTCTCAGTTGGCCAAAAACAGTAGAGCATAACAACTACCTGGAAATGCATTTAGCTGCTGGTTTCTTACTTCTGGCAGTGATCACTTGGTACACCCTTTGGGATTTCTGAAGCAAGTAAGCAGCTAGCAACTCGTAGCCGCTCGCCCAATTACAGTGGAATGCTACATCATCTTGGTAAGTGCAGCATGGCACCCAGCAATCTCAGAAATCTTCCTGCAGCCTGTTTTTTCTTAAGGGCACTTCTGGTATGACCTAGGAATGTGTTTACAATGCTCAGAAAGAGTTCAGTTCCGTTCAGACGCTAGCTGTATTCGACTCTTTGGGACCCCATGAATCGAAGCACACCAGGCCTCCCTGTCCATCACCAACTCCCGGAGCTTACACAAACTCATGACCATCGAGTTGGTAATGACATCCAGCCATCTCATCCTCTGTCATCCTCTTCTCCTCCTGCCCCCAAGCCCTCCCAGCATCAGGGTCTTTTCCAATGAGTCAACTCTTCACATCAGGTGGCCAAAGTACTGGAGTTTCAGTTTCAGCATCAGTCTTTCCAATGAACACCCAGGACTGATCTCCTTTAGGATGGACTGGTTGGATGTCCTTGCAGTCCAAGGGACTCTCAAGAGTCTTCTCCAACACCACAGTTCAAAAGCATCAATTCTTCAGTGCTCAGCTTTCTTCACAGTCCAACTCGTACATCCATACATGACCACTGGATAAACCATAGCCTTGACCAGATGGAGCTTTGTTGGCAAAGAAATGTCTCCACTTTTTAATATGCTATCTAGGTTGGTCTTAACCCTTCCAAGAAGTAAGCATCTTCTAATTTCATGGCTGCAATCACCATCGGCAGTGATTTTGGAGCCCCCAAAAATAAAGTATGACACTGTTTCTACTGTTTCCCAATCTCTTTCTCATGAAGTGATGGGACCAGATGCCATGATCTTAGTTTTCTGAATATTGAGCTGTAAGCCAACTTTTTCACTCTCCTCTTTCACTTTCATCAAGAGGTTTTTTAGTTCCTCTTCACTTTCTGCCATAAGGGTGGTATCATATGCATATCTGAGGTTACTGATGTTTTTCCTGGCAGTCTTGATTCCAGCTTGTGCTTCTTCCAACCCAGTGTTTCTCATGATGTACTCGGCATATAAGTTAAATAAGCAGGGAGACAATATACAGCCTTGACATACTCCTTTTCCTATTTGGAACCAATCTGTTGTTCCATGTCCAGTTCTAACTGTTGCTTCCTGACTTGCACATAGGTTTCTCAAGAGACAGGTCAGGTGGTCTGGTAGTCCCATCTCTTTCAGAATTTTCCACAGTTTATTGTGATACACACAATCAAAGGCTTTGGCGTAGTCAATATAGCAGAAATATATGTTTTCTGGGACTCTCTTGCTTTTTCAATGATCCAGCAGATGTTGGCAGTTTGATCTCTGGTTCTCTGCCTTTTCTAAAACCAGCTTGAACATCTGGAAGTTCACGGCTCATGTATTGCTGAAGCCTGGCTTGGAGAATTTTGAGCATTACTTTACTAGCGTGTGAGATGAGTGCAATTGTGCAGTAGTTTGAGCATTCTTTGTTATTGCCTTTCTTTGGAATTGGAATGAAAACTGATCTTTTCCAGTCATGTGGCCACTGCTGAGTTTTCCAAATTTGCTGACCTATTGAGTACAGCACTTTCACAACATCATCTTTTAGGATTTGAAATAGCTTAACTGGAATTCCATCACCTCCACTAGTTTTGTTTGTAGTGATGCTTTCTAAGGCCCACTTGACCTCACATTCCAGGATGTCTGGCTCTAGGTGACTGATCACGCCATCATAATTATCTGGGTCATGAAGATCTTTTTTTGTACAGTTGTTCTGTGTATTCTTGCCACCTCTTCTTAACAGCTTCTGCTTCTGTTAGATGCATAGCATTTCTGTCCTTTATTGAACCCAATCTTCGCATGGAATGTTCCTTTGGTATCTCTAATTTTCTTGAAGAGATCTCTAGTCTTTCCCATTCTGTTGTTATTCTCCATTTTTTTGCATTGATCAGAGTAAGGCTTTCTTATCTCTCCTTGCTATTCTTTGGAACTCGGCATTCAAATGGTGCAGGCTGTGACGGACCATGCAGAAGCATGGCCATGAGGAGCTATCTCTCGCCCAAGGTCAGAGGTAGTGGCTGAGGGGAGCCACCCCATGTCCGAGACCAGGGGCAGCGGCCGAGAGGAGCTACCTCATGCCTGAGGTCAGGGGAGGTGGCTGAGATGAGCTACCCCATGCCCAAGGTCAGGGGCTGTGGCCAAGAGGAGCAATCCCACGTCCACAGAGCAGCAGCTGCACGGGTGCAGGAGGACCGAGAGGAGCTACTCCACATTCAAGGTCAGGAGGGGCGGCCTGAGGAGATACCCATTGTCCAAGGTAAGGAGGAGTGGCTGTGCTTTGCTGGAGCAGCTGTAAAGAGATACCCCACGTCCAAGGTAAGAGAAACTCAAATAAGATGGTAGGTGTTGTGAGAGGGCATCAAAGGGCAGACACTGAAATCATAATCACAGAAAACTAGCCAATCTGATCACATGGACCATAACCTTGTCTAACTCAATGAAACTAAGCCATGACGTGTGGAGCCACCCAAGACGGACGGGTCATGGTGGACAGGTCTGACAGAATGTAGTCCACTGGAGAAGGGAATGGCAAACCACTTCAGTATTCTTGCCTTGAGGACCCCATGAACAGTATGAAAAGGCAAAATGATAGGATACTGAAAGAGGAACTCCCCAGGTCGGTAGGTGTCCAATATCCTACTGGAGTTCAGTGGAGAAATAACTCCAGAAAGAATGAAGGGATGGAGCCAAAGCAAAAACAATACCCAGTTGTGGATGTGACTGGTGATAGAAGCAAGGTCCAATGCTGTAAAGAGCAATATCGCATAGGAACCTGGAATGTTAGGTCCTTGAATCAAGGCAAATTGGAAGTGGTCAAACAGGATGTGGCAAGAGTGAATGTCGACATTCTAGGAATCAGCAAATTATAATGGACAGGAATGGGTGAATTTAACTCAGATGACCATTATATCTACTACTGTGGGCAGGAACCGCTTAAAAGAAATGGAGTAGCCATCATGGTCAACAATCGAGTCCAAAATATGGTACTTGGATGCAATCTCAGAAAGTGTAGGGAAATACAATGCTCTGACTCTGGAATTTGGGTCCTCAGGGCAAACCTGGAAGTCTCACATCTTTGAGTCTATACAGTTTGTGATACACAGAGGCCTGATAAAACACTCTCTGTTGATGCCTTACCTTCCTGGATGGAACATAATTTTCCCAGCTTTTTGTGTGCTCAGAGTCACAAACTGCTTGAAAAGGCTTGTTAGAAGTAATTTTTCAGTAGCAACTTCCCCTGATGTTGTGACCTTAGGGAAGACCGCCACACCCACAGGAAAAGGCAAAGGATCATCCAGACGTCTGCTCAATCACGTTTTCTTGATAGGAGCAATCCATTCAACCTAACTGTCTAGAATGCTCATGGATACTGTTCCTACACACCCTATGTTTGAACCTGGATACTGGACCTTGGCAGCAAAATTTCCATTGTTTTCTCAGTTGGCCCTAAAACGGTTAAACCTAGTTACTGCCTGAAAATGCATCTAATTGCTGTTTTCTTACTTCTGACAGTGATAGTGTTGGTGCACCCTTTGGGATTTATGAATCCAGCAGGAGGCTCTCCACTCCAAGCCACTGGCCCCTTTCCAGGGAGATGTCATCTCATCTAGGTTAGCACAATATGTCACCCAGCACTCTGAGACACACTCTTGCAGCATGAATTTTATGGTCAGATCTGGTTTGACCTAGGAATGTGTTTACAAATCTCAGAAAGTGGTGGGAAACACACTGCCCTGACTCTGGTATTTAGGTCCTCTGGGAAACTTGGAGGACTCACATGTTTGAATCTAGACAGTTCATGACAGGTAGAGGCCTGATAACATATTCTCTCGAGATGCCTTTCCTTCCTCAAAGGAATATAGCTTTCTCAACATTCTGTGTGCTGAGTGTCACACACTCCTTGAAAACGCTTGTTGGAGGTCATTTTTCATTAGCAATTTCCCCTGGAGGTGTGACTGTAGGGAAGGCGCCACACTCACAGGTAAGTTCAAAAGCACGTCCAAACATCTGTTCAATCACGTTTTCTTGGTGGGGCCATTCATCAATGTAAGTCTATTTAGAAAATCCGTGGACACTGCGGGGAAACACCTATGTTTGAATCTGGATACCAGACGTTGGTGTTAAAATATGCATTTTTCTCTCACTTGGCCCTAAAAGAGTGCCGCCGAGCAACTGCTTGAAATTCCATCTGAATGTTGTTTTCTTCCTTCTGACAATGCTAGCTTTGGTTCACCCTTTGGGATTTTTGAAGCATGTGAATGACTTGCAACTCCTAGCTGCAGGCCCATTTCCAGTGGAATGACACCTCATCTATGTGACCACAGTACTTCACCCAGCACAGTCTGATACACTCCCTCAGCATCCTTCCTTAGGAGCAGACCTGGTATGCCCTAGGAATGCATTTAGAAGTCTCAGAAAGTGCAGCAAGACACACTGTCCTGACTCTGGAACTTAGGTCCTTTAATCAGGCCTGAGCTCTCACATCTTAGAAGCTGAACAGTTCCTGCTATAAAAAACACACTCTCTGTTGATGCCTTTCCTTCATTGAAGGAACATAACTTTCCCAATGTACTGTGTGCTGAGAGTCACACACTGCTTGAAAACATTTGCTTGGAGTTCATTTTTCAGTGGCAATTTCCCCAGAGACTGTGACAGTAGGGAAGCGCCCACAATCACAAGACAAGCAAGCATCCAAATACCTGTTCCATCACGTTTTCTCTGTTAGAGAGGTCCAGTGAACCCAGGTCTATCTGGAAAATTTTGGATCCTGTGGGGTCACATCCTGAGTGTGAACCTGAATACAGGACAAAATTCACCTTTTTCTCTCAGTTGGCACTAAAATGGTTTGGCATAGCCACTGCTTAAATATCCATCCAGTACTTGTTTTCTTATTTCTGACAGTGACAGATATGGTTCACCCATGTAATTTCTGAAGCAAGCAGTCTGCTTGCCACTTCTATCTGGTGGTCCCTTTCCTGTGAAATGTCACATAATATAGGTAGCACCACATGGCACCCAGCTCTCTCAGACACACTCTGACAGCCTGTTTCCTCCTTGGCAGTCCTGGTATGACCTAGGAATGTATTTACAAGGCTCAGAGATTGTATGGAAACATATCCCCTGACTCGGGATGTTAGGTCATCTGGGCAAGACTGGAGGTCTCACGTCTTACAATCTAGACAGTTCCCAATAGATAGAGGCCTGGAAACACACTCTCTGGTGACGCCTTTCCTTACTCAAAGGGCCATTGCTTTCCCAACATTTTAGGGCCAACCTAGAGGAAAATGCGAAATTTGCCACCAAGGTCCATTACCCAGGTTCACACGCAGGATGTGTCCCCACAGCACTGAAGAATTTTCAAGACAGACCTAGGCTAACCTTAACCCTAACCCTAACCCTAGGATCTCTCCTACAGAGAAACATGATGGAACAGACGTTTGGATGATGTTTTGCCTTTTCCTGTGAGTGTGGTGGACTTCCCTATGGTCAAACCATCAAGGGAAATTGCTACTGAAAAACAACTTCCAGGCAAGCATTTTCAAGCAGTATGTGACTCTCAGCACACAGAATGCTGGGAAAGCTACGTTCATTTGAGGAAGGAAAGGCATCAATAGAGAGTGTGTTTTCAGGCCTCTATCTATCAGGATCTGTCTATATTCTAAGATGTGAGATCTCCAGGCTTGTCCAGAGGACCCATCTTCCAGAGTCTGGGCAGTGTTTCCCTGCAAATTTTGAGCCTTGTAAGCACATTCCAAGATCACTCAGGAATGTCCATGATGAAACAGGCGATGGAAGAGTGTCCGTGTGTGCTGTGTGTCATTCTGCCCTTACCAAATGAACTGATTCCACTGGAAATGGGCCAGGGACTAGGAGTTATGAACCGCCTGTTGCTTCAGAAATCCAGAAAGCTGGAACAAAGCTATCATTGTCAGAAGTAAGAAAACAGATATTAAATGAACTTTCAAGCAGTTGTTAGGCCACAACGTTTTAAGCCCAATGGAGAGGATAATGCAAATTTTGCCACCAAGATCTGCTATCAAGATTCACATTCATGATGTGTCCCTGCAGTATCCAAGAATTTTCCAGATAGGACTAGGCTCACTATATCTCACCTACAGAGCAAACGTGATGGAACAGACATTTGAATGTGGTTCCCTTTTACTGTGTTTGTGGGGCTTTCCCTCCAGTCACATCTTCAGGGGAAATTCTTAGTGATAAATGACCTCCAAGCAAGTGTGTGACACTCAGCAAGCAGAATGTTGGGAAAACAATGTTCCTTCAAGGAAAGACAGGCATCAGCAGAGAATGAATTTTCAGTCCTTTATCTATCAAGAATTGTCTAGATTTCTAAGATGTGAGACCTCCAGTCTTACCCTGAGGACCTAACTTACAGAGTCAGGGCAGTGTGTTTCCCTGCACTAACCCAGGCTTTTAACCACCTTCCTACATCATCCCAGAACTGCCCATGAGGAAACAGGCTGCAGGAATGTGTTCAGACTGCAGGTTGCCATGCTGTTGTTACCCAGGTGAGGTGACATTCCATTGCAAATAGGCCATCAGCAGCACTTGCGAGCTGCCTTCTTGCTTCTGAAATCCCAAAGGTGGGTCAAAAGTGACCACTGTTAGAAATTAAAAAAAAAAAAGCAATTGTATGGATTTTCTAGCAGTTGCAAATTTGACCATCAAGTTCTGGTATCCACTGTCAGACTCAGGAGGTGTCTCTGCTGTATCTACCCATATTTCACAAAGACCTAGGCTCACTGGCTGCTCTGATAGAGAAAATGTGATGGAACAGATGTTTGGATCTTGGATTGCCTTACCCTGTGAGTGTAGAGGACATCCTTATTGTCACAACATCACAAGAAATTGCTACTGAAAAATGACCTGCAAGCAAACGGTTTCAAGCAATGTGTGACTCTCAGTTCACAGAATACTGGGAAAGTACTGTTTCTTCGAGGAAGGAAGGGTATCAACAGAGAGTGTGTTTTCAGGCCTCTATCTATGAAGAACTGTCTTGATTCTAACAAGAGCCCTCCAGCCTTCCCAGAGAACGGAACTTCCAGAGTCAGGGCAGTGTCTTCCTTGCCCTTTTAATGCTTTGTAAACATATTCCTAGGTCACACTGGGACTGTCCATGAGGACACAGACTGTGGGCGTGTGTCTGAGTATACAGAGGGGCCATTATGTGCTTACTTAGATAAGGTGACATTCCACTGGAAATAGGCCCATGACTAGGAGTGGTGATCTCCTTGCTTGCTTCAGAAATCCCAAAGGGTGAACCAAAGTTATTGCTCTTCAAAGTAAGAAAACAGCAATTAGATGGATTTTCAAGCAGGTGCCAGGCCACACAGTTTTAGGACAAACCGAAAGAGAAATGTGAATTGTGCCACCAGTTCCAGTATCCAGGTTAACACTTAGGATGTGGTCCTGCAGTATACACGATTTTCCAGACAGACCTAGGCTCTCTGGATCACTCCTAGAGACAAAATATGATGCAACAGAAGTTTGGATGTTGGTTTGCCTTTTCCAGTGAGTGTGGGGGCCTTCCCTAAGGTTACACTGTCAGAGGAAGTTTCTACTGAAAAATGACCTCCAAAGAGCGTTCTCAAGCAGTGTGTGATCCCCAGCACAGAGAATGCAGGGAAAAGTATGTTTCTTCAAGGAAGAAAAGGCATCAACAGAGAGTGTGTTATTAGGCCTATATCTATTAGTAACTGTCTAGAATCTAACATTGACCTCCAGGCTTGTCCAGGGGACCTAACTACCAGAGTCAAGGCACTATTTTTCCTACACCTTCCAAGCCTCCCAAAGACATCCTAGCTCATATAGGGATGGCCCATGAGGAAACAGACTGTAGGAGAGTGTCTGAGATTGTATGGTACCAATACTGTGCTTACCTAGATGAGATGACATTCCTCTGGGAATGGGCCAGAGGGTAGGAGTGGTGAGTCGCCTGCTTGATTCAGAAATCCCAAAGGATGGACCAAAGCTATCATTGTCAGAAGGAAGAAAACAGCAATTGGATGGATTTCCAAGCAGTTGCAAGGCCGTAGCATTTTCCCAAATCAAGAGAAAAAATATTATTTTTGCCCCAAAAATCCGGTATCCATGTCCAGACTCAGGATGTCTCCATGCAGTATCCACAAAGTTTCCAGACAGAACTAGTCTCAGTGGATCGATCCTACTGAGAAAATGTGATGGAACAGACGTTTGAATGCTAATTTGTCTTTCTCTAAAAATGGAGAGTGTGGCATCCCCATGGTCACACCATCAGGGGAAAGTGCTACTGAAAAATGACCTCCATGCCAGCATATTCAAGCCGTGTGTGTCTCTCTGCACACAAAATGTTTGGAAAGTTATGTTCCTTCAAGAAAAGAAATGCATCAACAGAGAGTGCTTTCAGCCCTCTATCTATCAGGAGCTGTCTACATTCTAAGTCGTGAGACCTTCAGTCTTTCCTAGGGATCCTAACACCTAGAGTCAGGGCAGTGTGTTTCCATGAACTTTTCAAGCCTTGTAAACACTTTCCAAGTATATACTGGGACTGCTCCTGAAGAAACAGGCTGCACGAGTGTATCCGAGTGTGTTGGGCAGCATACTGTGCTTACCTGCATGAGGTGCCAGTACAATGGAAATCAGTTAGTGGCTGGAGTGGTGAGCACCCTGCTTGCTTCAGAAATTCCAAAGGGTGGACAAATCTATCACTGTCAAAAGTAAGAAAACAGCAATTGGATGGATTTTCAAGGATTTGCTACACTGCACCATTTTAGAACCAATGTGGTCCCAAAATGAGTGTGGGAGATGAAAATGAGAATTTTGCCACCAAGTTCATATATACAAGTTCACACTCATGATGTGTCCCCACAATACCCACGAATTCTCCAGACAGACCTAGGCTCACTTGATCGCACCTAAAGACAAAATGTTATGGAGTACACGTTTGGATGTTGGTTTGCCTTTCCCAGTGAGTGTGGGAGCCTTCCCTACCATTGCACCTTCAGGGGAATTTTCTACTGACCAATGGCCTACAAGCAAGTGTTTTCAAGCACCGTGTGTCTCTCAGCACACAGAATGTTGGGAAAGCTATGTTCCTTCGAGGACGGAAAGGCATCCATACGGAGTGTATTTTTAGGCCTCTATCTATCAGGAACTGTCTAGAACTCAAGGCATGAGACTTCAAGGCTTTCCCAGGGTCCTAACTTCCAGAGTTAGGGTACTGTGTTTCCCTGCACCTTCCAAGGCTTTAAACACATTCCTTATTCAAACTGGGCCTGCCCATGAGGAAACAGGATGCAGGAGTATGTCTGAGAGGGCTGGGTGCCATACAGTGCTTAACTAGATGAGGTGACATTACACTGGAAATGGGCCAGCAGATAGGAGTAGTGAGCCGCCTGCTTGCTTTAGAAACCTCAAAGGTTTGACCAATGTTATCACTGTCATTATTAGGAAGAGACCAATTGGATGAATCTTCAGGCAGTTGCTAAGGCCGCACTCTTTTAGATCCAACCGACAAAATTTGCTAATTTTGCCAACAGATTCAAGGATGCAGATTCACACTCAGTATGTGTCCCTGTAGTATCCAAGAATTTTCCAGACAGGCAGAGGATCATTGGATCTCTCCTAAAGAGAAAACTTTATAGAATAGACATTTGGTTGGTTGTTTTCTTTTTCCTGTGAGTTTGGGGGTCTTCCCTACAGTAACACAGTCATGGGAAATTGTTACTGAAAAATCACCTTCAAGCAAGGATTTTTCAACCAGTGTGTTACTCTCATCACACAGAAATCTGGGATAACTATGTTACTTAAATGCATGAAAGACATAAAAGTGGGTGTTTTTCAGGCATCTATCTGTCAGGAACTATCTAAAGTCTAAGATGTGAGAACTCCAGGTTTGCACACAGGGCCTAATTTCCAAAGTCATAGCCAGTATATTTCATTGCACTTTCAGAGCCTTATGAACACATTCCTGGCTCCTATTGGGTCTGATTCAGAGGAAACTGGCTGTGAAATTATCTAAGATTGCTGAGAGCCATACTGTTGTTACCTAGATTATTTGACATTTTAATGGAAATGATCCAGCTCGATGGGGTTGCAAGCCACCTGCTTGTGTCAGAAACCTGAAAGATTTGACCAAACCTATTGATGTCAGAAGTAGGAAAATATCAATTGGATGGATTTTTAGGCAGCTGCCAGCGCACATCCTGTTAGTGCCAAAAGAGAGACAATGCTAATTTTGCCAAGAAGGTCAAATATTCAGGTTCACAGTCAGTATGTTTCCCTTGCAGTATCCAAGAAATTTCCAGAGAGACCTGGGGCCATTGGATCCTTCTGACAGAGAAAAATTGATGGAAGAGACATTTTGATGTTTGCTTGCTTTTCCCTGTGAGTGTGGGAGCCTTCCCTAGTGTAACACACGTGAGGGGAAATTTTTACTTAAAAATGACTTCCAGGCAAGGGTTTCCACTTAGCGAGTTACTCTCAGCAAACAGAATGCTGGGACACCTGTGTTCACTCGTGGAATGAGCGGCAATGAATAGGGTGCTTTTCAGGCATCTCTCTATCCAGGACTGCTGTCTGGATTCTAAGATGTGAGAAGACCACGCTTCCACAGATGCCCTAAATTCCAGAGACACAGCCAGTAAGTTTCCCTGAACTTTCCATGGTTCATGAGCACAGTACTCTATCTTACTGGGACACACCATGAGGAGAGAGTCTGGAGGAGTGTGTCTGACACAGCTGAGTGCCATACTGTTTCTAAGTAGTTTAATTGGCATTCCAATGGAAATGATCTTGCCACAAGGAGTTGCACGCTGCCTGCTTGCTTCAGCAATTCCAGTGTTTTGACCAAAGCTATTGCTGTCGTTAGTGGGAAAAGAGCAAGTGTACTGATTTTCAAGGAGTTGCTAAACCCCAGCCTACTGTGGCCAACACAGAGAAAATTCTAATTTGCCAACAAGGTCCAGAATCCAGGTTCACACTGAGCATGTGTCCAAGCACTATCCAAGAATTTTCCAGACAGACTTAGGATCACTGGATCCCTCCTACAGGGGACTTCACGGAACAGATGTTTTGACATTTGTTTACTTTTCTCTGTCAGTGTGGGGGCATTTCCCATGGTAACACAGGGGAGGGGAAATTGTTACTTCAAAATGACTTCCAGGCAAGAATTTCCAAGCAGTCTGTCACTCTCAGCAAACATAATGCTGTGAAATCTGTGTTTCTTTGAGGAATGAAAGGCAAAAAATAAAAAGGAGTGTATTTCAGACATCTATCAGAAACTGTCTAGATTCTAAAATGTTAAAACTCCAGATTTGCACAGAGCACCTAATTTTCAGAGTCACAGCCAGTATGTTTGCTCACATTTCTGATACTAGCGAACCCATTCCTAGGTCATCCTGGGACTGTCTATGAAGAAACAGGCTGTAGGAGTGTGTCTGAGAGTGCTGAATGCCATCGAGTCTGGTTACCTAATGAGTTTACCTGCCATTGGAAATGATCCAGTGGCAAGGAATTGAAAGTCCCATGTTTGCTGCAGAAATCCAAGAGGTCTGACCAAAGATATTGCTGTCACAAGTAAGAAAACAGCAATTGGATGGATCTTCAGGCAGTTGCTACTCTGCACCATTTTAGGACCACCTGAAAGAAAATGCTGATTTAGCCAACAAGGTCCAGGATCCAGCTTCACACTCAGTATGTGTCCATGCACTACCCAAGCATTTTCCAGACAGACCTAGGATCACTTGATCTCTCCTACAGAGAAAACCTGATGGAACAAACGTTTGGATGCTAGTTTGCTTTTTCCCTGTGAGTGTGGGACCGTCCTGACTGTAACACAGTCAGGGGAAGTTCTTACTGAAAAATGAAGTCCAAGCAAGCATTTTAGAGCAGTGAGTTACTCTCAGCACACAGAATGCTAGGAACTCCATGTTCCTTTGATGAAAGAAAAACATAAAAGTAGAGTGTTTTTCATGCATCTGTCTATCAGGAACTGTCTAGATTGTAAGATGTCAGAACTCCAGGTTTGCACAGAGACCCTAATTTCCAGTCATAGCCAGTGTATTTTCCTGCACTTTCTGAGCCTTTTGAACACATTCCTAGCTCATATTGGGTCTGTCCCTCAAGAAAAAGGCTTAGGAAATTATATCTAAATGTGTTGAGTGTCATAATGTTGTTACCTTGATTAGTTGACAATCTATTGGAAATGATCCTGCCACAAGGTGTTGCAAGCTGCCTGTTTGCATAGAAATAGAAATAATTTGACCAAACTCATTTATGTTGTAAATAGGAAATTGTCAATTGGATGGATTCTCAGGTAGCTGTCAGCCCACACCCTTTTAATGCCAACAGAGAGAAAAGGTGAGTTTTGCCAACAAGGTTCAATATCCAGTTTCACACTCAGTATGTGTCCCTGCAGTGTCCAAGACTTTTCCAAACAGATCTAGGATCACTAGATCTCTCCTGCAGAGAAAACTTGATGGAACTTTTACTCTGAAGCAGGGTCAGTCTTGTTGAGGTGACTCCTTCCCCAAGGCCACAACTGGGAGTCCTCACACCAAGGCCATAGAAGTGGGCCCCAGAACCAAGGTCACCTGTGAATCGGACTGGGCCCCCTTTGCAACTGTTGCCAAAAGCACCTGATCATCGCTAATGAGCTTCCTGACTCCCTACCAGGCAAGGATGCCCACTCCAGTAAACACCCTATGGTACCCCACCCAATCACCTAATATCAACCTTCCAGTAGGAATTTTCTTTGCCTTGAAACTGTAAAAATTGGCTCTTAACCCAGGAAATCAGTCAACTTTCCCTAGTCTGTCAGGTGGTTGGCCCCCTGAGCCCACAGTGCCCACTTTATCTCTGCTCTTTGTTCTCAATACAAACTCACTCCCTTCTGAAATGCTCTATGTCTGAACATTCTTTTCCAACTCGTACTCAGACGGCCTCAACAAGCCTCCCATCACCAGAGCCACTTTCCTAGATCACACTCACCACTTGCTTGTCCACTCCCAACTCAGAGCAGAAAGGGCCCCTCAGCCTGGTCCTTCCCTCTCACTTCCCGTGCCTGGTCGCCAGGGGCTCACACCGTCCCTGGGCAGGCTGTCTTCTGTGTCCTGCAGAGGCCTCTGTGGTGTCAGGCGAAGAAACAAGAGGCACCCATGAAACCTCCCACCCCAGCACAGCAACCAGTACCCACCTACTGAACTCTTCACTCTGGATGGGCCTGGGGGTGTTTCAGGGAACGTCCCCCAACATGTCCTTGTTCTCATCTAATTCCAGCACTGCCCACGTGAGAGTCACTAAGCTAATCTGTGATAACTGCACAGAGAGAATACTTGTTCACTCGCCCCTCCCAGGATACATGGTTCTTATGGGCAGGTGCCTCCCAGGATATGGGGCTCACCTGGGCAGGTATCCTGCAGGGCTCAGCACCCAGGAGCTGTTCACAGAGCCCTCACTGCAAAGAGCCCCCAGCTCCTCTGTTGGACAGATCTGACCTTGAGACCCTCAGAGGAGGACCTGAGGTAACATACAGCAGCTTCAGGATAGTTTTGTGACCTTGGGCTTCACTGGTTGCAGCCTCCTTCCAGCAGGTTTTCCAGAGGGTCCCATAGCACCTGGGCACTGAGTCTGTCTCCACCCACCACCCATCCTCTCCCTGACCCCTGGGTCCCTCTCATTAGAAGAAGGCCTTCCTGAAATCCTCTCCCACTTATAGGTCAGATAAGAAGATGAGAAAACAAGTCAGAGCAGCAGCCCCATATCCATCCTGACCCAAAGGACCCACACCTGTTCCTGGAACCCTGGTCAGGACAACGAGGCCCATTTTCTGAAACCACAAGCCCAGGTGGGCAGATTGGCTGACCTGACTGGCCTGCCCTTTGGATGTGTGCCTGGGTTGAGGTCTATATAAACCCCCTCAAGTGCCTGCAGCTGTACCTGATGCTGTCTTTCTGCTTAGATCTTGCAGGGTTGGCTTGATAAGAGAGAGTGAGGGCCCATAGTGTTTCGGGGGATTGGGTCTGTGTTGGGCTCTGCTGGACCTTCTGCAGGAGGTGCTAAGCTGTCACTTCCTAAGGATGGGCTGTGTCACCTGTTCCTGCTGTTGGAAATCTTCTCAGGCAGAAATGAGGAAGCAAGAAAACAGGCAATGGGAGCAGCACAGGAGGAGTAACTCAGGTAGGAAAGTGCAAAGCTTCCAGATCACCCAGGCCAGGACCATTCTGCCTGACCTACAGGAGCCACGTCAGTAAGCATGCTGTCGCTGGAGTGGCTCCACTTTTCTCCAGCCTGTGAGGTCTTTGCACATATTCAAGTGTTTTATCTATGAAGGGTGGATGAGGTTCAGGAATGGCTAGCCTGGGGGTCAGCCAGCATTTACTTAGAGATGACTCCGTGTAGTCTCCCAGCTTCCCACTGAGGTCCCTCCTTGGGAGGGGAGGGGGTGGGGTATGTGCAAGGGCTGCTGGCTGGCTACACATGAGTAAGTCCCCATCCCTGACCATCTTCAGAATTGCTCATCCCTGAAGCAAGTGCCCTAATTGGGCTTTCACCTGTGCAACTGGTGGCTTCTTAATTAGCAATGTGGCCATTGATATTAAATGTCCTCCATCAAGACTGAGATGTTACACCACATGTACTGGTGTAAGAACCCGGGGAGGCGTGTGCACCCAGTACCCCTAGGCACAGGCTTCAGACTTGACCCCTCAACATTCTGGAGCCCAGCCACTGCTTTAGTATTTCTGAGGGTCCAGAGCTGATTTTAAGGGTTCTGTAATCCACCCTTCATCTGCTTTAATGAGACCCACATTTCTAGGATCCTACAGAGCAGGGTCTGTGTGGCTGCTCTGTGGCTTCTCTAACATGATCACATGCTGGGTGGTTTAAAACAACAGGAGTTCATCCTCTCTCAGTCCTGGAGACCAGACACCGGAAATCAAGGTGGCACAGGGCTGAGGTCCCTCCAGAGGCTCCAGGACAGGATCATTCCTGCCTTTTCCAACTTCAGGGGCTCCAGGGTTCCCTGGGCTTGTGGCCCCCTCCCTCCCATCTCTGCCTCTGCCTTTAAGAGGCTTCCCCTTTGTGTCCTCTTTCGTCTCTTTGAAGGAGTCTGTCAGTTGGATTGAAGGTCACCCTAACCCTAGATGACCTTACCTTGCTATCCTTAACTACATCTACAAAGACTCTTTTCCCAGATACGGCCCTGTTCTGGGGGGACACATCTTTGGTGGCCACCATTTACCCCATTCTCTCTCTGTCAAATAACCCTCATTTTAGGAGATCACCACATGCCCATAAAGACGGGCACAGAGAGCGGCCACACACATGGAGAGAATGAGGCCCTTGGAGTCACCTGGAAGGGATGAAGACCTGGCTTCATCAGGTGAGGGGAATCACAGGGAGGAGAGGAGGATGGTCTTGTTTAGGCTTCAAAAAGACCACGTTGGGGTGGGATGTGAGATGCACAATGGGGGCGGGGAGCTTCATCAGGACCTGAGGGGGAGGTTAGGCTTGGGCCAGGGCCATGGGTATAGAGGGGACTTAGTGTGGGGGTTGGTCATACACCCAGAAGGAAGAGCTCACAGTCACTGGGGCACAAGGACCTGGGAACCTGGGAGGGCTTCATCTTTCTGAACCTGAAGAGGAAACGTTAAAATTTTACATCACCTCCTGCTCCTTCTGCCTCTGTAACTCAGCTTGCTCCTTGCAAAGTCTGGATCATGTAGGTCACGCAATCTCAGAAAGTGGGGACTTAGAATACTCGGAGCTGGAGCTTATCTCCCTTGTCCTTGCCCTGGCCCCTGCAAACCTTCTTGATCATGCCTATTCATGATAATGAGGAGCCCGCCCCCCCTGGCACTCTCCTCACCCCAGGGGGAACTCCCCACTCTGCTGGAGCACCTGGCTGTTGGTGGCCACTGACAGCACTCTGGTCTCCTCAGGACCCAGCTTCAGGATACTCTGAGGTTCAGGTCAGGCAGATGGAATCTGGTCTTCTCAGAACCCACTGGGGCTTCAGTTTGGGGGCATTGTGGGGTTTAGTTCAGGTTGATGGAATCTGGTCTCCTCAGGACCTGCTGGGTGTTCAGCTTTGGGACATTGTGGGGTTCAGTTCAGGCTGACAGGAGATGGGTCACCACAAGACCCATGTGGTTTCAGCTTTGGGGCATTGTGGGGTTCAATTCAGGCTGATAGAATTTGATCTCCTCAGGACCTTATGGGGGTTCAGCTTTGTGACATTGTGGGGTTCAGTTCAGGCTGACAGGAGATGGGTCACCACAGGATCCATTGTATTTTGGCTTTGGGGCATTATGGGGTTTAGTTTTGGCTGATGGAATCTAGTTTCCTCAGGACCCATGATCTCCTCAGAACCCATTGGTGCTTCAGCTTTGGGACATTGTGGGGTTCAGTTGAGTCTGACGGGAGTCTGGTTTCCTCAAGATTCCTGCAACGATGTGCTGCTGAAAGAAAAAGTGAGGAAAATTGGGAAGAAGCTTCTGTGTGTGGCTGTTGCTGAAAGTCTGTCTTAAGAGGACCCAAGACTGTTAGGGCTTGATGTGGAAAGTTGTGGGATTTTAGTCAGTTTTTGTCTGTAGTATAAGATGGTGTCCTATATTGTTCCTTGGTGTGTGGTTTCCATTTTTCCCAGCACGGTTTATTGAGGGGGGTGGGGGGGACTGTCCTTTCCCGCGTATATATTTTTAGTTCCTTTCTTGTAAATTAATTACCATGCACCTGTAGGTTTACTTCTGAGCTCTCTTGACTATTTCTGTGCCAATTCCACACGTCTTCTGGTGACTTTAGGTACATACTCTAGATTGAAGTCAGGGATAGACATGCCACCAGCCTGTTCTGCTTTCTCAGGATCCCTTTGGCTCTTCTGGTTCCTTTGTGGCTCCACACAGATGTAAAGATTGCTTTTGTTTCTGTGAAAAATGTCATTGAAATGTTGGCAGTGATTGCATGAATGTGTACGTTGCTTTGTTTAGAATGGATATTTTAATGGTATTTTCACCCATAAGCATGGGATATCTTTTTACTTGTATCCATTTAGTTTCTTTGATCATTGTCTTGTAGTTTTTAGCTTTCAGGTCTTTCAAGTCCTTGGTTAGATTTCTAGTTATGTGGGGGAGGGGATGCAATTGTAAAAGGAATTATTTTCTTAATTTCTCTTTCTGATAGTTCATTATTAGTGTAGAGAATCACAAATGATCTTGCAGTTCTGCTGACTTTCTTTTTTCTTTTTTTTGGCCCCACAGCTCGACATGTTGGATCTTAGTTCTCTGACCGAGGATCAAACCTGTACCCCCTGCAGTGGAAGTGCAGTCTTAACTACTGGACTGCCAGGCAAGTCTGTGAATTCGCTTTTTAGTTCTGACAGTTGCTTTGGTGTAGTGTTATGTGGAAAACTAGAATTAAGACATCTAATAGTTTCAGTTCCATCTGGTCATCCACAGCACCCAGGGCATGGTGTCTACTAATATACTCTTCCTATGGTGCCTTTTAATACCATGTGGACTAGTACAAGGCAATTAGCATCAAACTACTTTAGCTGAATTTAGTTAGGTTAACTCTTGGCCTCTATTGCAATGTTCGATGTCATCTCTGATTTTCTGGCATGTGACTTACATGGCTGTATTGAAAAGTAACTTACTTTCTAGTAAAATTTCAAACGTGTCTACTTTAAATAGTGGTACAAAGTTTTCTACATTCACACCAAATACCGCAATGTGTTTTACCCAAAACATGGTCACTTTCCCAGGGAACCAGCCCACAACCCCAAAATGGGGGATAATTATGGTTTCCACATTACAATCCTATCCATAGGACCAGTTCAACTTTCATCAGCTGCCCAAGCTTTGTGCAACTGTCTTTCTTCATTCTAATGCAGTTTTCTTTTTCTGGAGCCATCACTGGGGCTTTCCCTCATGTTAAAAACCTTCATGGATTTAAAGTGACAAGATGACTATGATCTGGGTGGCTTTTCAGTGTGGTTTCTTTCACTGAGAATGTTTTTAGTGCTTTTCCATGTTGTGCCATGTGTCATTTTTTTCACTGTGCTTACAAACATATAACAACACTTATTATTTGAGTCATTTTAAGTATGAACTTCTATAGCATTAACTGCACTCTCATTGTAAAAATTTCCCCACCATTCATCTCCAGAATCTTTCCATTTTCCTGAAGTGACACTGTAACCATTAAATACTCATAACCCCCAATCCCTGGCCATCTTACTCTACTTGGAATTTGTCTTATATGGATATCTCATACTAGTGGAATCATAGAACATTTTTCCTTTTGTGTCAGGCTTGTTTCACTTCACCTAATGACTTGAAGTTTCATCTACATTATAGCATGTATGAGTTATCTTGTTTTTAAAGGTTGAATCAGATCCCACTGTGTATATACTACATCGTGCTTATCCAGTCATCTGTTGAACACTTGTGCTGCTGCCACCTTTTGGTTACTATGAATAATGCTGCTATGAATATGGGGTTTGAATATCTGTTTCAGTATTTGGTTTTAAATATCTTGAGTGTATAACCTGGACCGGAATTGATGGATTCTATGTTAACTCTGTGTTTAAGTTTTTGTAAAGCCCCCTACTATTTTCTGAAGCTGTGGCATTATTTTACTATATTCCTTTATATGGCAGAGTAATGCATCTCATGGATGGAACTGCCCTATTTGCTCTTCCATCCACTTGTTGGTGGACATTTTCATTGTTTTTAACTTGGATTATCAAGAACACTGCTGCTGTAAATATTGGTGTACAAGTATATATTTGAGCACCTCTTTTAAATTCTTTGGATGTATATCTAGGTGTGGAGTTACCAAAACACATGATATTTCAGTTCAGTCACTCACTCATGTCCGGCTCTTTGTGACCCCGTGGACTGCAGCCCACCAGGCTCCCCTATCCATCACCAACTCCCAGAGCTTGCTCAAACTCATGTCTATCGAGTTGGTGATGCCATCAACCATCTCATCCTCTGTTATCCCCTTCTGCTCCTGCCTTCAATCTTTCCCAGCATCAGGGTCTTTTCCAATGAGTCAGTTCTTCACATTAGGTGGCCAAAGTATTGCAGTTTCAGCTTCAGCATCAGTCCTTCCAATGAATAGTCAGGGTTGATTTCCCTTAGGATTGACATGTTGGATCTCCTTGCAGTCCAAGTGATGCTCAAGAGTCTTCTCCAACACCACAGTTCCAAAGCATCACTTCTTCGGTGCTCATTTTTCTTTGTAGTCCAGCTGTAACGTCTATACATGACTATTGGAACAACCATAGCTTTGAGTACATGGACCTTTGTTGGTAATGTCTCTGCTTTTTAATATGCTGTCTAGGTTGGTCATAATTTTTATTCCAAGGAGCAGGTGTCTTTTAATTTCATGGCTGCAGTCACCATCTTCAGTGATTTTTGAGCCCCCCCCCCCACAATAAATTCTGTCACCATTTCCATTGTTTTCCTATCTATTTGCCATGAAGTGATGGGGCCAGATGCCATGATCTTAGTTTTCTGAATACTGATTTTTAAGCCAACTTTTTCACTCTCCTCTTTCACTTTCATCAAGAGACTCTTTAGTTCTTCTTTGCTTTCTGCCATAAGAGTGGTGTCCTCTGTGTATCTGAAATTATTGATATTTCTCCTGGCAATTTTGATTCCAGCTTGTGCCTCATCCAGACCCGGGATTTCACATGATATACTCTGCATATAAGTTAAATAAGCAGGGTGCTGTACTCCTTTCCTGATTTGGAACCAGTCCATTGTTCCATGTCTAGTTCTAATTGTTGCTTCTTCACCTGCATACAGATTTCTCAGGAGGCAGGTAAGGCAGTCTGGTATTCCCATACCTTTCAGAATTTTCCACAGTTTGTGGTGATCTGCAGAGTCAAAGGCTTTGGCATTGTTAACAAAGCAGAAGTAAATATTTTTCTGGATGTTTTTCTCTCTTGCTCTTTCAGTGATGCAACGGGTGTTGGCAATTTGATCTCTGGTCCCTCTGTCTTTTCTAAATCCAGCTTGAACATCTAGAAATTCATGGTTCACTTACTGTTGAAGCCTGGCTTGGAGAAATTTGATCATTACTTTGTTAACATGTGAGATGAGTGCAACTGTGTGGCAGTTGGAACATTCTTCGGCTTTGCCTTTCTTTGGGATTGGAATGAAAACTGACCTTTTCCAGTCCTGTGGCCACTACTGAGTGATATAATTACATTTTTATGTTTTCGAGAAAATGCTTGTTTTGGACACATTGATTGCACCATTTTATCTCTCCACAAGTAAAGTTTTGAGTTTCAATTTCGTACATTTTCGCCAACATTTGTTATTTGTCTTTATTGTTGATTTTCCTCACGTCCATCCTGAGTGCCTTATTAAGGAGGAAGTCATAATGCAGGACCCACATTTGAGGAGAGGAGAGTTAGCTTCATATACTTGATGGACAGCTGAGTCTGTATCAATTATTTAGAATCTTTCTGTGTGAGATTTTTATTCAACATTACTCATAAAACCTAATTTTTACTTTTTACCAGTTTGAACACCTGAAAATTATTTTAAACTTTTGGGAGCTTCCCTGGTGGCTCAGCCTGTAAAAGCATATGCTTGCAATGCAGGATACCTGGGTTCAATCCCTGGGTGGGGAAGATCCCCTGGAGAAGGAAATGGCAACCCACTCCAGTACTCTTGCCTGGAAAATTTCATGAATGGAGGCGCCTCATAGCTTACAGTCCATGGGGTTGCAAAGAGTCAGACACGACTGAGCAACTTCACTTTCACTTTCTTTTGGCTATAATCCAGCCAAGTAGACTGCTTAGTTCATTCTAGCTTTGGCTATTGAGAGCTTTTTCCATACTCTCCTGCTTTTATTTTACATAATTCAGCTTTTATGGGGCTTTTTGGTCCTTCTTTCTCACATTTTAAGATTATGCTGCTTTACATATTTATTGTCTCAGTCCTAGTATCAGACACATATTTAAAGAGTCCTTGTCCCTTTTTGTTAGAGCATATTAATAAAAACTTGTATGTGGGAACTTAATAATCTCAGCAGACAATGCATGGAAATACACATGCATGTACCAGACTATGCATACAGACGGTTATGAAGATTTTCACATGGAGTTATATGTTTCTGCATTAGGCTAAAGATAGTTTATAATGATGTCTCCAACCTGATCTCTTATGACACAGGTATTATACCCTTCTCCTTTTGTCTGCCTGTAACTTCCCACTCCAATGGTAAGAAACCTGGCTTCCACTACTCATCACTTATCAAATTCAGGGCTTGCTCCTTCAATAACTGATATGGTAGTTTCAGTCCTGTTAGCTACAAACCCCCGTGGAAAGAACTTACAGAGCCCATTGTTTATGTATGGTACATTTGCCTTTGGCCTGCAGATTCCATTCATTTACACAGTGAACTTAGGTCAGATAATTTTGTCCTAAGAGTGAGAGTGGCCTTTTAAAATTTTTCTTCTTCCTTTTAAATCTTTTGGCTGTGCCGCGTCATGTGGGGTTTTAGGTCCCTGACCAGGAATTGAACCCATATTTCCTGCACTGGCAACGTGGAGTCTTAACCACTGGGCCCCTAGGGAAGTCTGAAGCTTTTCATTTATTTCTCAATCTGTTATATTCTTTGTTAAATTCTGCATTCCAGTCTTTAGCACTCCATACCATAAATAAATAAATGTGAATAGGTCATAAATTACTTGTGTTCTGAAAACAGAAATCTATGTGCTTAGACAAATGCATAGTGGCAGGTATTCCTCACTAAAGTACCATGTGAAATATTTCAACCATATATTCCATAAACTCTTTATCATGTCTGTTTTACCTTTGCTAAAATGTCTTATACGATCATACAGTGTGTAGCACTTCAGGCTGGATTCCCTCACTCAGTAATGTAAGTGTTAGATTCATGCTTTCCTTTATTTTTATTTTAAATTGGTCTGTGGTTCATTCCTCTATATCTCTGAATGCTATTTTATTGCATTAGATGAGAGGAAAGATAATTTTCCCCCTAGCCTCAATGTTCTTCACTGAGATGTTCATAATGAAAGGAAGATGGATTGGAGAAAAACAATCAGAAGTTTAATATATGACATGCATACCTCCTATATAGTTGAAAGATACCTGGGAAAACTGTCACTTTCTGAAATGGCCCAAGACTTTACCTTAAATGCTATCATCAGCTAAGAATGAAAGAAGGAGGTTAAGGAATGGAAGAAGCTATTTAAGGGAGATTATTAGGTGAAGCACAGTAAACAAAGACATGGTGGTATGCAGATTAACTTCCAGGTCCATTCCATAGACCTTCTTGATATTTAGTCAAGTCATTTAGTGATATCAAGTCAGTCTTGATACTTAGTCCATTCTTGATATTTAGCCATCCTCTATTTCCTGGTCCAGACAGGGACACGTCCTTAAAGATGGAGATATCCTTAACAAATGTAAATCTACTTCATAAAATGGAATTTCGACTTGGTTTTCAAAGATCCTCCTGGGGCGGCTGTTTGTTTTTTTTCTTTTGTTTTGTTTTGTTTTTTTTTAATTAATCAGTCCAAAATAACCCTTTTGTCAAATGTGCATATTTTGGGTGTGCTTTTTGTGCTCCCCTTGAAATGTGCATTCAGGGGAGGAGTGTCACCCTGGAGACTGTTGATATGTGACCCCATGGACAGGGACTGGGTTGGTCACCCTGAAGAATGTGGATATGTGACCCCAGGGGAATGGTCAGAAGGAATTCACCCTGGAGACTGTGGAATTGTGAGCCCAGTTGCAAGGCTTGGGAAGGGGTCACCGTGGAGACTGTGGATGTGTGACTCCAGATACAGTGTCTGGGAGGGATCACCCAGGGGACTGTAGATATGTGATCCTAGATATAGGGTTTGGGAGAATGTCACCCTGCAGACTGTGGACATGTGACCCCAGGTGCATGGTCCAGTGTGTTGTGATCACCCTGGAGATTGTGGAAGCGTGACCACAGGTACTGGGTCTGGGAAGTGGCGTAATCCTGGAGATGTGCACATGTGATTACAGACACAGGATATTTCAGGTGGAGTCACCTTGGAAACTGGAGGAGTGACCCCAGGTGCAGGGTCTGGGGTGAGGTTCAGTGACGTCAGGACTCTTGTCTTGTTGGGAGAGACACATCAGGATTCTCCTCGAGATGTTGCAATGCAATACGGACGCCTCTCTAGGTGAGGGGGGAGACCAAGTTTGCCTTTGCAGTTGCCAGAGCAATACTGTGACTCCTGTCAGTTTTCAAGAGGAGACAGGTTTCATCTCCTTTTGAAGCATTGAACTCCACGTGCCTCTCGTGTTGTCAAAGGGATGTGAGGCCTCCTGTCAAAATGAGGCGGGGAACTAGGGCATTCTCTAGGGTCTCCACAGGGGATTCAGACGTCCCTTCCTCTTATGAGATGAAAGACGAACCTGCATTCAAGTCACTGCAGGGAAATCCGGCCTTATTTCAAACCAGGGCATCTTGGTGTCCATTCCACGTGAGGCAGCAAACTCAGGGTCCCTCTCACATATCTATAGCTGAGAGAAGCCTCCTCTTTAGGTGTTGTTTAAACCTGGCATTCCTCTTGAGTCAAAGCCAGGAAATCAGGTCTCATCTCGAGATGATTTGAGGTACACGGAGCTGTTTTCTAGTTGCTGTGCTGAACAGGGTGTTCCTCTATACTTAGGACAGTGTTTTCGGGGAATCTCTGGAGTTGCCTAAAGGAAGTCAAGCCACATGTCGTGTTTGATGGGGAACGCCAGATGGCTCTGGAGCCAATGAAGGGGAATCTGGCCTCATCTTGAGTTGATTTGGAGTACACGGAGTGCTTTCATGTTGCTGCGGGGACCTCAGGGTCCCTCTAGACTTGTATCAGTATTCTTGGGGACTCTCTAGAGTTCCATCAAGGACGTCAAGGCTCCTTTCATGTTTGATGGGGAACACGGACTTGCTCTGCACTCAATGCAGGGGAATCTGATCTCATCTCTCATCGAGTGGGAAGTCTCATGGTTTTTCTCGAGTTGCGGAGGGAACCTGGGGTATATTCTCGAGTGACGACAGGGATGGACTCTTAAAACTCCTGTTTGTTCAATGATGTCAGGACGCCTGTCTAGTTGTGAGGGTCACCTCGGGATTCTCCTCGAAACTTGGTTGGACAATAGGGATGCCTCTCGAGATGAGTAGGGAAACCCACTGTCACTTTCAAGTTGTTACAGGAATACTGGGATTCCTTCAATTTTCAAGAGGAGTCAGTCATCGTCTACTTTTGAAGCATTGAACTCCGTGTTCCTCTCGAGTTGTCAAAGGGATGTGAGACCTCCTGTGGAAATGAGGTGGGGAACTAGGGCTTTCTCTAGGGTCTCCACAGGGGATTCAGACATCCCTTCATCTTTTGAGATGAAAGACAAGCCTGCATTCATGTCACTGCAGGGAAATCCGGCCTTATGTCGAGTCACGGCATCTCGGTGTCCATTCCACTTGAGGCAGCAAACTCAGGGTCCCTCTCACGTACCTATAGCTGAGAGAAGCTTCCCCGTGAGGGGGTTCTGGAAAGTTGGCATTCCTCTTGATTCAAAGCCAGGGAATCAACTCTCATCTCGAGATGATTTGAGGTACACGGAGCTGTTTTCTAATTGCTGTGCTGAACGTGGTGTTCCTCTATACTTAGGACAGTGTTTTCAGGGAATCTCTGGAGTTGCCTAAAGGAGGTCAAGCCACTTGTCGTGTTTGATGGGGAACGCCGGATGGCTCTGGAGCCAATGTAGTGTAATCTGGCCTCATCTCACGTTGATTTGCAGTACACTGAGCACTTTCGTGTTGCTGCGGTGACCTCAGGGTCACTCTAGACTTGTATCAGTGTTCTTGGGGACTCTCTGGAGTTCCATCAAGGAAGTCAAGGCTCCTTTCATGTTTGATGGTGCACATGGAATTGCTCTGCACGCAATGCAGGGGAATTTGATCTCATCTCTCTTCGAGTGGAAAGTCTCATGGACTTTCTCGCGTTGCGGAAGGAACCTGGGTTATATTCTCGAGTGACGAAGGGGATGGCCCCTCATAACGCGTGTTTGTTCAGTGACATCAGGCCTCCAGTCTCGTTGCGAGGGACAACTCGAGATTCACTTCGAGACTTGGCAAGTCAATAAGGAGGACACCTCTCGAGGTGAGGCGGGAGACCCAGTGTCCTTTCAAGTTGCCACAGGGATACTGGGATTCCTGTCAATTTTCAAGAGGACTCAGTCATCGTCTACTTTTGAAGCATTGAATTCCACTTTCCATTCGTGTTGTCAAAGGGATGTGAGGCCACATGTCAAGATGAGGTGGGGAAATAGGGCTTTCTATAGGGTCTTCAAGGGGATTCAGGAATCCCTTCATCTGATGAGATGAAAGATGAGCCTGCACTCAAGTCACTGCAGGGAATTCCGGCCTTATTTCGAGTCAGGGCATCTCGGTGTCCATTACACTTGAGGCAGCAAACTGAGGGTCCCTCTCACATACCTAGAGCTGAGAAAAGCCTCCGCTTGAGCTGCTGTGGAAAGTTGGCATTCCTCTTGATTCGAAGCCAGAAAATCAGCTCTCATCTCGAAATGATTTGGGGTACACGGAGCTTTTCTCGAGTTGCTGTGCTGAACTTGGTGTTCTTCTATACTTGGGACGGTGTTCTCAGGGAATCTCTGGAGTTGCCTAAAAGAAGTCAAGCCACTTGTCCTGCTTGATGAGGAATGCTGGATTGCTCTAGAGCCAATGCAGGGAAATCAGGCCTCACCTCAAGTTGATTTGAGGTAAACGGGGATATTTCGTGTTGCTGCGTTGACCTCAGGGTCCCACTAGACATGTGACAGAGTTATTGGGGACTATGTGGAGTTTCATCTAGGAAGTCAAGGCTCCTTTCGTGTTTGATGGGGAACACCGACTTGCTTTGCATGCAATGCAGGGGAATCAGGCCTCGTCTCACGGCGAGGGGGAATTCTCATGGTTTTCTCGAGTTGTGGCGGGAAACTGGGTTATATTCTCGAGTTACAGCTGGGATGGCCCTTCAAAACTTGTGTTGGTTCAGTGATATCAGGACTCCTTTCTAGTTGTGAGGGACACATCGAGATTCTCCTCGAAGCTTGGCAGGGCAATAGGGACGCCTCTCAATGTGAGAGGGGCAACCCAAGGTCCTTTCCAGTTGCCACAGGAATTTTGGGATTCCTATCAATTTTCAAGAGGAGGGAGCGATACTCCCCTTTTGAAGCATTTAAATCCACGTGCCTCTCGAGTTTCAAAAGGATGTGAGGCCTCCTGTTGAGATGAGCCGGGGAACTAGGGCTGTCTCTAGGGTCTCCACAGGGGATTCAGACATCCCTTCATCTTGTTTGATGAAAGACGAGCCTGCATTCAAGTCACTCCAGGGAATTCCGGCCTTATTATGAGTCAGGGCATCTCGGTGTTCATTCCACTTGAGGCAGCAAACTCAGGGTCCCTCTCACATACATATACCTGACAGAAGCCTCCTCGTCAGGTGCTTGTGTAAAGTTGACATCCCTCTTGAGTCAAAGCCAGGGAATCAGCTCTCATCTCGAGATGATTTGGGGTACACAGAGCTTTTCTCGAGTTTCTGTGCTGAACTTGGTGTTCCTCTAGTCTTGAGATGGTAGTCTCGGGTAATCTCTGGAGTAGCCTAACGGAAATCAAGCCACTTTGTGTGTCTGATGGGGAACGAGTGATGTCTCTGGAGACAATGCAGGGGAATCGGGTCTCATCTCGAGTTGATTTGAAGTACACGGTGCACTTTCATGTTGCTGCAGGGGACCTCAGGGTCTCTCTAGACTTGTGACAGTGTTCCTGGGGACTCTCTGGAGTTCCATCAAGGAAGTCAAGGCTCCTTTCGTGTTTGATGGGGAACACGGACTTGCTCTGAATGCAGTCCAGGGGAATCGGGCCTCATCTTGAGTTGATTTGGAGTACACGGAGCCCTTTCATGTTGCTGCGGGGACCTCAGGGTCCCTGTAGACTTCTGACAGTGTTCTTGGGGTCTCTCTGGAGGTCCTTCAAAGAAGTCAAGTCTCCTTTCCTTTTGATTGGGAACACGGACTTAACCTGCATACATTGCATGGGAACTGGGCCTCATCTCGCGGTGAGGAGAAAGTCTCATTGTTTTTCTGGAGTTGTGGAGGGAACCTGGTTATGTTCTAGAGTTACGGCGGGGATGGCCCTTCAAAACTCATGTTTGTTCAGCGATGTGTGAACTCCTGTCTAGTTGCGAGGGACACCTTGAGATTCTCCTCAAGGCTTGGCAGGACAATAGTGACGCCTCTCGAGGTGACGGGGGAGACCCAGTGTCCTTTCAAGTTGCAACAGACATACTGGGATTCCTGTCAATTTTCAAGAGGACTCAGTCATCGTCTCCTTATGAAGCATTGAATTCCGCATTCGACTCGTGTTGTCAAAGGGATGTAAGGTCACCTGTCGAGATGAGGTGGGGAAATAGGGCTTTGTCTAGGGTCTCCACAGGGGATTCAGACATCACTTCATCTTTTCAGATGAAAGACAAGCCTGCATTCAAGTCACTGCAGGGAAATCCAGCCTTATGTCGAGTCATGGAATCTCGGTGTCCATTCCACTTGTGGCAGCAAATTCAGGGTCCCTCTCACATACCTATAGTTGAGAAAAGCATCCGCTTGAGCTGCTTGTGGAAAGTTGGCATTCCTCTTGAGTCGAAGCCAGGGAATCAGCTCTCATCTCGAAATGTTTTGGGGTACACGGAGCTTTTCTCGAGTTGCTGTGCTGAACTTGGTGTTCCTCTAGACTGGTGGCGGTATTCTCATAGAGTCTCTGGAGTTGCCTAAAAGAAGTCAAGCGACTTGTGCTCTTTGATGAGGAATGCAGGATTGTTCTGGAGCCAATGCAGGGAAATCAGGCTTCATCTCGAGTTGATTTGTGGTACACGGGGCTCTGTCGTGTTGCTGCATTGATCTCAGGGTCCCTCTAGACTTCTGACAGAGTTCTTGGGGACTATGGAGAGTTTCATCTAGGAAGTCAAGGCTCCTTTCGTGTTTGATGGGGAACACGGACTTGCTCTGCATGCAATGCAGGGGAATCGGGCCTCATCTCACGGTGAGGGGAAAGTCTCATTGTTTTTCTGGAGCTGTGGTGTGGAACCTGGGTTATATTCTCCAGTTACGGCAGAGTTGGCCCTTCAAAACTCGTGTTTGTTCAGCGACGTCAGGACTCCTGTCTAGTTCCGAGGGACACCTTAGGATTCTTCTCGAGGCTTGGCAGGACAATTGGGATGCCTCTCGAAGTGAGGCGGGACACCAGGTTTCCCTTTGCAGTTGCCAGAGCCATACTGTGACTCCTGTCAGTTTTCAAGAGGAGTCAGGCTTCGTCTCCTTTTGAAGCATTGAACTCCGCTTGCCTCTCATGTTGTCAAAGGGATGTGAGGCCTCCTGTCGAGATGAGGCTGGGAACTAGCGTATTCTCTAGGGTCTCCACAGGGGATTCAAACATCCCTTCATCTGTGAGATGAAAGACAATCCTGCATTCAAATCACTGCAGGGACATCCGGCCTTATTTCAAGTCAGGGCATCTCGGTGTCCATTCCACTTGAGGCAGCAAACTCAGGGTCCCACTCACGTACCTATAGCTGAGAGAAGCCTCCTCTTTAGGTGTTGTTTAAAGCTGGCATTCCTCTTGAGTCAAAGCCAGGGAATCAAGTCTCATCTCGAGATGATTTGAGGTACACGGAGCTGTTTTCTAGTTGCTGTGCTGAACGTGGTGTTCCTCTATACTCAGGACGTTGTTCTCGGGGAATCTCTGGAGTTGCTTAAAGGAAGTCAAGTCACTTGTCATGTTTGATGGGGAGCGCCGGATGGCTCTGGAGCCAATGAAGGGGAATCTGGACTCATCTCGAGTTGATTTGGGGTACACCGAACTATTTCATGTTGCTGCGGTGACCTCAGGGTTCCTCTAGACATTTATCAGTGTTCTTGGGGACTCTCTGGAGTTCCATCAAGGAAGTCAAGGCTCCTTTCATGTTTGATGGGGAACACGGAATTGCTCTTCACTCAGTGCAGGGGAATCTGATCTCATCTCTCATCGAGCGGGAAGTCTCATGGATTTTCTCAAGTTGTGGAGGGAACCTGGGTTATATTCTCAAGTGACGATGGGGATGGCCCGTCAAAACTCGTGTTTTTTCAGCTACGTCAGGACTCCTGTCTAGTTGCGATGGACAACTCGGGATTGTCCTCGAGTCTTGGCAGGGCAATAGGGATGCCTCTCGAGGTGAGGCGGGAGACCCAGTGTCCTTTCAAGTTGCCACACGGATACTGGGACTTCTGTCAATTTTCAAGAGGACTCAATCATTGTCTACTTTTGAAGCACTGAACTCCGTGTTCTACTCGTGTTGTCAAAGGGATGTGAGGCCTCCTGTCGAGATGAGGCGGGGAACTAGGGCTTTCTCTAGGGTCTTCATAGGGGATTCAGATATCCCTTCATCTTTTGAGATGAAGGATGAGCCGGCATTCAAGTCACTGCAGGGAATTCCGGCCTTATTTCGAGTCAGGGCATCTCGGTGTCCATTCCACTTGAAGCAGCAAACTCAGGGTGCCTCTCACATACCAAGAGCTGAGAAAAGCCTCCACTTGAGCTGCTTGTGGAAAGTTGGCATTCCTCTTGTTTCAAAGCCAGGGAATCTGCTCTCATCTCGAAATGATTTAGGCTACACGGAGCTTTTCTCGAGTTGCTGTGCTGAACTTGGTGTTGCTCTAGACTTGGGATGGTGTTCTCGGGGAATCTTGGAGTTGCCCAAAAGAAGTCAAGCCACTTGTGCTCTTTGATGAGGAATGCAGGATTGCTCTGGAGCCAGTGCAGGGGAATCGGGCCTCATCTCGAGTTGATTTGTGCTACACGGTGCTCTTTCCTATTGTTGCACTGACCTCAGGGTCCCTCTAGACTTCTGACACAGTTCTTGGGGACTATGTGGAGTTTCATCTAGGAAGTCAAGGCTCCTTTCGTTTTTGATGGGGAACATGGACTTGCTCTGCATGCAATGCAGGGGAATCGGGCCTCATCTCATGGCAAGGGGGAATTCTCACGGTTTTCTTGAGCTGTGGCGGGAACCTGAGTTATGTTCTCAAGTTATGGTTGGGATGGCCCTTCAAACTCGTGTTGATTCAGTGACATTAGGACTCCTGTCTAGCTGCAAGGGACAACTCGGGATTCTATTCGAGGCTTGGTAGGGCAATAAGGATGCCTCTCGAGGTGAGGGGGGAGACCCAGGGTCCATTCCAGTTGCCACAGTAATTTGGGGATTCCTATCAATTTTCAAGAGGAGGCAGCCATGCTCTCCTTTTGAAGCATTTAAATCCATTTGCCTCTGGAGGTTTCTAAAGACTGTGAGTCCTCCTGTCGAGATGAGCCGGGGAACTAGGGTTTTCTCTAGGGTCTCCACAGGGGATTCAGACATCACTTCATCATGTGTGATGAAAGACGAGCCTGCATTAAAGTCACTGCAGGGAAATCCAACCTTATTTCGAGTCATGGCATCTGGGTAACCATTCCACTTGATGCAGCAAACTCAGGGTCCCTCTCACATACCTAGAGCTGAAAGAAGCCTCCTCTTGAGGGGCTTGTGGAAAGTTGGCATTCCTCTTGAGTCGAAGCCAGGGAATCAGCTCTCATCTCGAGATGATTTGGGGTACAGGGAACTTTTCTCGAGTTGCTGTGCTGAACTTGGTATTCCTCTTGTCTTGAGACGGTATTCTCAGGTAATCTCTGGAGTTGCCTAAAGGAAGTCAAGCCACTTGTTGTGTTTGATGGGGAATGAGTGATGGCTCTGGAGCTAATGCAGGGGAATCGGGCCTCATCTCGAGTTGATTTGAAGCACACAGTGCACTTTCATGTTGCTGTGGGGTTCTCAGGGTCCCTCTAGACTTTTCAAAGTGTTCCTGGGGACTCTCTGGATTTCCATCAAGGAAGTCAAGGCTCCTTTCGTGTTTTATGGGGAACACAGACTTGCTTTGCATGCAGTGCATGGGAAGCGGGCCTCATCTCGAGTTGATTTCAAGTACACAGTGCATTTTCATGTTGCTGTGGGGACCTCAGGGACCCTCGAAACTTGTGACAGTGTTCCTGGGGACTCTCTGGATTTCCATCAGGGAAGTCAAAGCTCCTTTCGTGTTTGATGGGGAACACAGACTTGCTCTGAACGCAGTGCAGGGGAATCGGGCCTCATCTCGAGTTGTTTTGGAGTACACAGAGCCTTTACATGTTGCTCTGTGTTCCTCTCGAGTTGTCAAAGGGATGTGAGGCCTCCTTTTAAGATGAGGCTGGGAACTAGGGTATTCTCTAGGGTCTCCACAGGGGATTCAGACATCCCTTCATCTTGTGAGATGAGAGATGAGCCTGCATTCAAGCCACTGCAGGGACACCTGGCCTTATTTTGAGTCAGGGCTTCTCAGTGTCCATGCCACTTGAGGCAGCAAACTCAGGGTCCCTCTCACATACCTATAGCTGAGAGAAGCCTCCTCTTTAGGTGTTGTTTAAAGCTGGCATTCCTCTTGAGTCAAAGCCAGGGAATCAGCGCTCATCTCGAGATGATTTGAGGTACACAGAGATGTTTTCTAGTTGCTGTGCTGAACGTGGTGTTCCTCTATACTTAGGACGGTGTTCTCGGGTAAACTCTGGAGTTGCCTAAAGGAAGACAAGCCACTTGTCGTGTTTGATGGGGAATGCTGGATGGCTCTGGAGACCATGCAGGGGAATCAGGCCTCACCTCGTGTTGATTTGAAGTACACGGAGCGCTTTCGTGTTGCTGTGGGGAACTCAGTGTCCCTCTATACCAGTGACAGTGTTCCTGGCGACTCTTTGGAGTTCCATCAAGGAAGTCAAGGCTCCTTTCGTGTTCATGGGGAACAGGGAATTGCTCTGCCTGCAGTGCAGGGGATTCAGGCCTCATCTCACGGCCAGGTGAAAGCCTCATGGTTTTTCTCGAGTTGCGGCAAGAACCTGGGTTATGTTTTCTAGTTACGACGAGGATGGACCTTCAAAACTTGTGTTGGATCAGCAACGTCAAGATTCCTCTCTAGTTGCGAGGGACACCTCGGAATTCTCCTTGAGGCTTGCATGGGCAATAGGGATGCCTCTCGAAGTGAGGCGAGAGACCCAGGGTTCCTGTCCAGTTGCCACAGGGATATCGTGATTCCTATCAATTTTGAAAAGGAGTCAGGCTTCGTCTCCTTTTGAAGCATTGAACTTCGAATGCCTCTCGAGTTTTCAAAGGGAAGTCAGGCCTCATGTCGAGATAAGTCAGGGAACTAGTGCTTTCTCTAGGGTCTCCACAAGGGATTCAGACATCCCTTCTTTATGTGAGATGAAAGATGAGCCTGCATTCAAGTCAATGCAGGGAAATCCGGCCTTATTTTGAATCAGGGTATCTCGATGTCCATTCCACTTGAAGCAGCAAAATCAGGTTCCCTTTCACATACATATAGCTGAGAGAAGCCTCCTCTTGAGTTGCTTGTGGAACGTTGGCATTCCTCTTGAGTCCAATCCAGGGAATCAGCTCTCATCTTGAGATGATTTGTGGTATACGGAGCTTTTGTCGAGTTGCTGTGCTGAACTTGGTGTTCCTCTAGATATGGGACGGTGCTCTCGGTTAATCTCTGGGGTTGCTAAAAGAAGTCAAGCTACTTGATCTGTTTGATGGGGAATGCACGATGGCTCTGGAGCCAATGGAGGGGAATCCGGCCTCATGTCAAGTTGATTTGTAGTACACAAAGCTCTTATGTGTTGCTGTGGTGGCCTCAGCACCTCTAGACTTGTGAGGTGCTGAAGTCCCCAGTCTTCTTGGGGACTCTGTGGAATTTCATCTAGGAAGTCAAGGCTCCTTTAGTGTTTGATGGGGAACTCAGATGTGGTCTGCATGTAATGCAGGGGAATCACACCTCATCTCGAGTCGATTTGGGGTACACGATGCTCTTTTGTGTTGCTGCGGGGACCTCAGGGTCCCGCTAGACTTGTGATAGTGTTCTTGGGGACTTTCTGGAGGTCCATCAAGGAAGTCAAGGCTCCTTTTGTGTTTAATGAGGAACACAGACTTGCTCTGCACGCAGCATTGCAATCGGGCTTCATCTCGCAGCGATGGGGAAGTCTCATGGTTTTTCTTGAGTTTCAGCGGGAATCTGGGGTATGTTCTCGTATCACGGCGGGGATGGCCCTTCAAAACTCTTGTTGGTTCAGCGACTTCAGGACTCATGTCTAATTGCCAGGGATACCTCGGGATTCTCCTTGAGGCTTGGCAGGGCAATAGGGACGCCTCTCGAGGTGAGACAGGAGACCCAGACTTCCTTCGCAGTTGCCAGAGGGATATTGGGATCCCTATCAATTTTCAAGGTGAGTCAGGTGTCGTCTCCTTTTTACGCCTTGAACTCTGCACTCCTCTCGAGTTGTCAAAGGGATGTGTGGCCTCCTGTCGAGATGAGTCGGGGAACAAGGGCTTTCTTTAGGGTCTCCATGGGGGATTCAGATATCCCTTCATCTTGTGAGATGAAAGACGAGCCTGCATTCACGTCACTGCAGGGAAATCCGGCCTTTTTTCGAGTCTGGGAATCTCATTGTACATTCCACTTGAGGCAGCAAGCTCAGGGTCCCACTATGATACTTATAGCTGAGAGAAGCCTCCTCTTGAGGTGCTTGTGGAAAGTTGGAATTCCCTTTGAGTCGAGTTCAGCGAATCAGCTCTCATCTCGAGATGATTTGGTGTACATGGAGCTTTTCTCGAGTTGCTCTGCAGAACTTGGTGTTCCTCTGGACTTGGAATGATGTTCTCGTGGAATCTCTGGAGTTGCGTAAAGGAGGTCAAGCCACATGTTGTATTTGATGGGGAACGTGTGATGGCTCTGGACCCAATTCAGGTGAATTGGGCCTCATCTCGAGTTGATTTGGGGTACACGAGCTCTTTCATGTTGCTGCGGAGTCCGCAGGGTCCCTCTAGCTTTGTAACAGTGTTCTTGGGGACTCTCTGGAGTTCCATCAAGGAAGTCAAAACTCTTTTCAAGTATGATGGGGAACACACACATGCTCTGCATGCAATGCAGGGGAATCAGACCTCATCTCACGGCGAGGGGGATGTCTCATGGTTTTTCTCGAGTTGCGGTGGGAACCTGGGGTATGTTCTTGAGTTGCGGTGGGGATGGACCTTCAAAACTTGTGTTGGGTCAGCGACGTCAGGACACCTGTCTAGTTGCGAGGGACACCTCGGCATTCTCCTCGGGGCTTGGGAGGGCAATAGGGAAGTCTCTCGAGGTAAAGTGGAGACCCAGGGTCCCTTTCCAGTTGCCACAGAGATATTGAGATTCCTATCAATTTTCAAGAGGAGGCAGGCATCATCTACTTTTGAGGCATTGAACTCCACGTGCCTCTCAAAGTTTCAAAGGGATGTGAGGCCTCCTGTCGAGATGAGGCAGGGAACTTGGGCTTTCTCTAGGGTATCCACAGGGGACTTAGACATCCCTTCTTCTTGTGAGATGATAGACGAGACTGCATTCAAGTCACTGCAGGGAAATCCGGCCTTATTTCGAGTAAGGGCATTTCGGTGTCCATTCCACACGAGGCAGCAAACTCAGGATCCCTCTCACATACCTATAGCTCAGAGTAGCCTCCTCTTGAGGTGCTTGTGGAAAGTTTCCATTCCTCCTGTGTCATAACTCTCATCTCGAAATGTTTTGGGGTACACGGAGCTTTTGTCGAGTTGCTGTGCTGAACTTGGTGTTCCTCTAGATATGGGACGGTGCTCTCGGTGAATCTCTGGGGTTGCCTAAAGGAAGTCAGGCTATTTGCCCTGTTTAATGGGGAATGAGGGATGTCTCTGGAGTCAATGCAGGGGAATCTGGTCTCATCTAGGTTTGATTTGAGTTAAACGAGTTCTTTCGTGCTGCTGCTGTCACTTCAGGGTCCCTGCAGAACTGTGACAGTGTTCTTGGGGACTATGTGGAGTTTCATCTAGGAAGTCAAGGCTCTTTTCGTGTTTGATGGGGAACATGGACTTGCTCTGCATGCAGTGCAGGGGAATCAGGCCTCATCTCGAGTTGATTTGGAGTACATGGAGCGCTTTCATGTTGTTTCGGGGACCTCAGGGTCCCTCTAGACTTGTGAAAGTGTTCCTGGGGACTCTCTGGAGTGCCATCAAGGAAGTCAAGGCTCCTTTCCTGTTTGATGGGGAACACAGACTTGCTCTGCATGCAGTGCAGGGGAATCGGGCCTCATCTCGTGGCGAGGGGAAAGTGTCATTGTTTTTCTCGAGTTGCGGTGGGAACCTGGATTATGTTCTCGTGTTATGACGAGGATGGCCCTTCAAAACTCGGGTTGGATCAGTGATGTCAGGACTCCTGTCTAGTTGCGAGGGACACCTCGGGATTCTCCTCGGGGCTTGGGAGGGCAATAGGGACGCCTCTCAAGGTGAGAGGGGAAACCCAGGTTCCATTTGCAGTGGCCACAGGAATTTTGGGATTCCTATCATTTTTCAAGAAGAGTCAGCCATCGTCTCCTTTTGAAGCATTTAACTCCGTGTGCCTCTCGAGTTTTCACAGGGATGTGAGGTCTCATGTTGGGATGAGGCCAGGAACTAGGGCTTTCTCTAGGGTCACCACAGGGGATTCAGACATCCCTTCATCTCGTGAGATGAAAGACGAGCCTGCATTCAAGTCACTGCAGGGAAATCCAGCCTTATTTCGAGTCAGGACATCTCGGTGTCCATTTCACTTGAGGCCACAAACTCAGGGCCCATCTCACATACATATAACTGAGAGAAGCCTCCTCTTGAGGTACTTGTGGACAGTTCGCATTCCTCTTGAGTTGAATCCAGGGAAGCAGCTCTCAACTCGAGATGATTTGGGGGTACAGGGAGCTTTTCTCGAGTTGCAGTGCTGAACTTTGTGTTCCTTTAGATATTGGACGGTACTCTTGGTGAATCTCTGGAGTTGCCTAAAGGAAGTCAAGCCACTTGTCATGTTTGATGGGGAATGCGAGATTGCTCTGGAGCCAATGCAGGGCAATCGCGCCTCATCTCGAGTTGATTTCATTTACACGAATTCTTTTGTTTTGCTGCGGTGACCTCAGGGTCCCTCTCGACCTCTGGCAGTGTTCTTGGGGACTATGTGGAGTTTCATCTAGGAAGTGAAGCCTCCTTTCATGTTTGATGGGGAACACGGATTTGCTCTGCACTCAGTGCAGGGGAATCGGGCCTCACCTCGCGGCCAGGGGGAAGTCTCATGGTTTATGTTGAGTTGCGGCTGGGACCTAGGGTATGTTCTTGGGTTACGGCGAGGATGGCCCTTCAAAACCCGTGTTGGTTGAGCGGCGACAGGACTCCTGTCTAGTTTTGAAGGACACCTCGGGATTCTCCTCGAGGCTTGGCAGGGCAATAGGGATGCCTCTCGAGGTGAGGTGTTGACCCAGCTTCCCTTTGCAGTTGCCACAGGGATATTGCTATTCCTATCAATTTTCAAGAGGTGTTAGGCATCGTCTCCTTTTGAAGCATTGAACTCCGTGTTCCTCTCGAGTTGTCAAAGGGATGTAAGGCCTCCTGTCGAGATGAGGTGGGGAACTAGGGCTTTCTTTAGGGTCTCCACAGGGGATTCAGACATCTCTTCATCTTGTGAGATGAAAGACGAGCCTGCATTCAAGTCACTGCAGGGAAATCCAGCCTTATTTCGAGTCAGGGCATCTCGGTGTCCATTCCACTTGAGGCAGCAAACTCAGGGTCCCTCTCACATACCTAGAGCTGAGAAAAGCCTCCGCTTGAGCTGCTTGTGGAAAGTTGGCATTCCTCTTGAGTCGAAGCCAGGGAATCAGCTCTCATCTCGAATTTTTTGGGGTACACGGAGCTTTTCTCGAGTTGCTGTGCTGAACTTGGTGTTCCTCTAGACTTGGGACGGTGCTCTCGGGGAATCTCTGGAGTTGCCTAAGGGAAGTCAAGCCACTTGTCTAGTTTGATGAGGAAAGCGGGATTGCTCTGGAGCCAGTGCAGGGGAATCGGGTCTCATCTCGAGTTGATCTGGGTACTCGGAGCACTTTCGTGTTGCTGCGGGGACCTCAGTGTCCCTCTACACTTGCGACAGTGTTCTTGGGGACTCTCTGGAGTTCCATCACGGAAGTCAAGGCTCATATCCTGTTTTATGGGGAACACGGAATTGCTTTACATGCGATGCAGTGGAATTGGGCCTCATCTCACGGCGAGGGTGAATTCTCCTGGGTTTTCTTGAGTTGTGGTGGGGACCTGGGGTATCTTCTCGAGTTACGGCGGGAATGACCCTTCAAAACTCATGTTGTTCAGTAACATCAGGACTCCTGCCTAGATGTTAGGGACACCTCGGTATTCTCATCGAGGCTTGATAGGGCAATAGGGACCCCTCTCAAGGTGAGGCGAGAGACCCAGGGTTCCTGTCCAGTTGCCACAGGGATATTGGGATTCCTATCAATTTTCAAGAGGAGTCAGGAATCGTCTCCTTTTGAGGCATTGACCTCCGCGTGACTCTCGAGTTTTGAAAGGAGTGTGAGGCCTCCTGTTGAGATGATACGTGGAACTAGGGCTTTCTCTAGGGTCTCCACAGGGGATTCAGACATCCCTTCATCTCGTGAGATGAAAGACGAGCTTGCATTCAGGTCACTGCAGGGAAATCCGGCCTTATCTCGAGTCACGGCATCTCGGTGTCCATTCCACTTGAGGCAGCAAACTCAGGGTCCCTCTCACATACCTATAGCTGAGAGAAGCCTCCTCTTGAGGTGCTTGTGGAAAGTTGGCATTCCTCTTGAGTCAAAGCCAGAGAATCAGCTCTCATCTCGAGATGATTTGCTGTACACGGAGCTTCTCTCTAGTTGCTGTGCTGAACTCGTGTTCCTCTAGACTTGGGATGGTGTTCTCGCGGAATCTCTGGTGTTGCCTAAAGGAAGGCAAGCCACTTGCTGTGTTTGCAGGGGAACGCCTGCTAGCTCTGGAGCCATTGCAGGGGAATCAGGCCTCATCTCGAGTTGATTTGTGGTACATGGAGCTCTTTTGTGTGACTGCGGTGACCTCAGGTCCCTCTAGACTTGCGACAGTGTTCTTGGGGCCTCTCTGGAGTTCCATCAAGGAAGTCAAGGCTCCTTTCTTGTTTGATGGGGAACACGGAATTGGTCTTCACGCAATGCTGGGGAATTGGGGTTCATCTCGTAGCGAGGGGGAAGCCTCATGGTTTTTCTCGAGTTGCAGCGGGCACCTGAGGTATATTCTCCAGTTGATTTTTGGCTGCACCAGACCACTGAGGAAGTTATCTTTTGACTATCCTTGATGACTGTTGTTAAATCCATCAAATTCTTTACATTTAATAGTGGAAACAAATGTGGTTAATGTAAGTTTGAAGTCAAGAATGCCAAATTAATTTGCCTCTCTATCCCTGTGTTCCCCTTCACAGCTAAAATTTTCACCAGAGCACTGGAGAATTCTTTGCCAAATATATATTCCACAAAATGTTATTCTTATGAAATTTTAAAATCTTTAATCAATAACTTTGGTAAATGGTGGACTAAATTAAAAAAAATAAAATATTCGCCTATGCAGCATTTCCTATGTTTATTTAATCATGCAAGTCTTCTTTCTCTTCTCTCTCTCTCTCTCTCTTTTTTTTTTTTTTTTTTTTTTGCAGGTCTTCTATCTTCAAATGAGCATCTTGGGGTTTAGTGTTCCCCCAAACACCCTATAAAGAGCTACCCTAAGCCAACTTTTCAAGCACAGTTATAAGGTTCTTTTTGGTAGATTCATGTAGCATTTATTAATTAGAGTGGATGAAGACTAACGATGCCTCCTTAACCTTGCCACCATGTTATAAAGAAAGCAAGTCTGGCACATAACTATGAAACATTTACTAAACAGAAATTCATTATTAATAAAACATGCATGCATGCTAAGTTGCTTCAGTTGTGTCCGACTCTTTGCGACTCTACGGACTGTAGCCCACCAGGTTCATCTGTTTATAGGATTCTCCAGGCAAGAATACTGGAGTGGGTTGCCACACCCTCCGCGATCTTCCTGACCCAGAAATCCAATCAGCACCTCTTACATCACCTGCATTGGCAGGTGGGTTCTTTACCACTAGTGCCACCTGGCAAGCCCACAATAATAAAACATAAGGTAAATCTCAATAAAATTCAGATCTCTGCTCTTTTAAATGCACTGATCACAGCCTGCATGAAAGATTCACTCAAGGCAGAACAATACAGGCAGATTTAGGTTCAACTTTTGGACTCAACATCTTTTAGAGATCAAGCCTCAAGTACCATCCCTAAGGTTACTGGCTACACAGTTTGCTAGATTTTATTTCCTGCTCAAAGAATAGAAGGGGTTGTCTTAAAATATTTCTGCCACATCAAAAGGCTTGAATAACACTTGTTTCACCAATGACAGTAAAATGAATTAGCACAATTTTATGTCACCTTTTCTATACTGAATATTCTTAAAATCATTTCAGACATTGTTATACACACATTGGGACATGTTTTATAACATCAGTTACCCTAATTTGCATCTTAGAGCAATGTGGTTGTGGTGTGAAATTATGAAAGGGGAGAAGGGAAAGAGCTACCTCATCGAACCATGTTGCCAAATGTGTTCTGTGAACCAACTGCATTAGAATCACCTGTAGTTCTTTCAAAATGAAGATTACTCCAAGTAATTACATGCACACCCTATCTGAGAGTCACTGGCACCGAGAATCAGCCTAAATCTTCTGGAAATGGCTTCAAAATTTTGTATCTCCTGTACTTTTGCAGCCATTTTGTGCCAAAACAAAGGGAATATGATGACAGTAAAGATCGATAAAAATTTTAAAGGGTTACCTACTGGTAGCTAAACTTACATGATTCAAGAAGGTCCCACAGTTTTCCTTTTCTGGATGTCACCACCAGGAATAAGAGCCACAAGATTTAATAACTGATGTGGCAATGGGTACCAACCAACCAGAATTGATGCCTTCCAGCCTGCAGGATCAGTGAACTGGCACTTTGTTGTTCCTGTATGTTATCAGCCCACAAATAACCATCGACCTCCCTGGCTGGCATACAGACAACTGCCTATAAGTAGTGGTGGGGTGATTTTTTTCCCTTTTTCTTTATAACTTTTATGTTGTGTTTTCTTTACTGGATTTGCTGTGTACTAACAATCGGTTGGTTGGATAGAGACAGTAGTGTCTTTGAGCCAACTCCTATTGACTTTGTAAAGTCAGTTGTTTGTATCTTTTCCAAACTCTACATTCAGTGATATCACACTGTTGCTTGAACTGGATCACTGTGGGAGTGTTTCTATCAAAGTGAATACTACCAATATGCTTCCCTCTCATAGCTGGTTGTTATACATTTTGCAGCACACCACTGGAGAGAGAGATTATTTTTTTTCACACCACTACTGTAATACATATAAATGTACTAGATATAACATTTATCATTTTAAACATTTTGAGTGTCCAGTTAAGTGGCATTAAGTGTGTTCACACTGTTGTACAACACCATCACCTCCATCTCCAGAATTATTTCATCCTTCCAAACTGAAACCTTGTACCCACTAGACCACAACTCCACAGCCCTGGATAACCACTGCTCTACTTTCTGTCTATGAATTTGTCTATTCCAGGCAGCTCAAAGAAGTGGAATCACACAGTAACTGTCTTCTCATGTCTGACTTCTCTCACGTAGTGTAATGATTTCAAGGAACACCCATGTTCTAGCATGTTTCAGAATTTCATTCCTTTTCAAGGCTGAATAATATTCCATTTTATGTATATACCATATTTTGCATATCTGTTCACATGTTGATAAATATTTAGACTATTTCTATGTAATTTTACTGAGGCGTAATTCACATATAACAAAATTATACATTTTAGGGCACACTGTTTGATGCACTTTGAAAGATGTATATATCCATGCAAACACAACAAAGATACAAAATAGTTCCACCACTCCCACCACGCTAGAAAGCTTCCCCCTCACCTCCTTTTAAAGACTTGGTTATTTGCCTGCACCGGGCCTTAGTCGCATTGTGGGGCTCCTCCTCACCTAGTATCCGCAGCGCGTGGCCTTAGCTGTGCTGCAGCACGCAGAACCTTGGTTCCCGGAACCCGTGTCCCATGCACTGCAAGGATAATTCTTAACCACTGGACTCTTGGGAAAATCCTTCATCCTTTACCTCTGTCAACATGCCCCAAACTCCCTGTCTCAGGCAACTGCCATTGTGATTTCTATTAATACAGATTTATTCTGCTCGATGGAGAATTTTCAGTAAATAAAATTAGACAGTATCATACTTGATTCGGGCTCAGCTTTTTCACGCAGCATAATGTTTGCAAGACTCATCTGTACTGCTGTGTGTCTCAGTGATTCTTTCCTTTTTGTTGCTGGGCAGCATTCCACTGGCAAGGACTGTGAAGAATCTGAGATTTTATCATGTTTGCAAGCTAAAAAGTTAGGCTGCCTCGGATTCATGCTTGTACCAGATCAAATATGATTTTTTTGCATGTAAGTTATGCCTCAATAAACTTATACAGGTAAAAACAACCTAAATGTCCACACATAGTAAATCTTGAGTCATAGCTGAGGAACCCTAAGCTTAGAAAACCTCAATCTTTAATAAGAGACTTCAAGAAAATCTGCCCAACCTTTGTTCCTGGAAGGAGACATTATCTTCATCATACTGGACTCCAAAAAATTTGCCTTCTGCTCCAGATGGAGAAATTATATTTTCCAAGGGTATCTACTGTGCAAGTGTTTTTTTTTTTTTAAAGAAGATTGTCTGGAGCAAAACTGTCAGCACCTCTATTCATAAGACATGTGGAAACACAAGGGACCCATGGGAATTATGTCCCAGTGTCTGGTGTGTGAATGAAGTGAAGTGAAACTTACTCAGTCATATCTGACCCTTTGTCACCTCATGTGTATACAGCCTGTGGAATTCTTCAGGCCAGAATGCTGGAGTGATTAGCCTTCCCCTTCTCGAGGGAATCTTCCCAACCCAGGGATCAGATGGAACCCAGGTCTCCCACTTTGCAGGTGGATACATTTGTTTGTGAAAATAATGTTTGTCAAACATTTGTGTGAGAATACATTTGTTTATTCACTCTCCTGTTGATAAATATTTGTTTATTCATCTCCTATTGATGAATGTGATTCACTCTCCTATTGATGAACATGGAGATTGTTTGCACTTTGGGCTATTATGAATAAAGTTGATATGAACATTCTTAGACACATGTTTTGGATCTCTATGTTTTAATTTCTCTAGGGTAAATACCTAGGACTGTAATTGCTAGGCCATATGATAAGTCTATGTTTAACATTATTAAAGCATTGCCTGGTTTCAAAAATAGTCATAATTTTTTTACTTCTGCCATTAGTGTATGAGAGTTCCAGGCGCTCCCCCTCTTTGCCAGTAAATATCAACATTTTATCGAGTCTACTTTATTATTATTATTTTCTCTCTGTCTTTCTCTATATATCTCATCCCCACTCTTTCAGAGAAAGTTGCAGATATGACACCACTTTACCCCTAATGTTTTGAAGTGTGTTTCTTAAAAAAACTTTTATATGACCACAGTACTATTATTAAAGTCAGGAAATTAATATTGATACAATACTGTTATCTAACTTAGAGATTTTATTCAGAATTCACCAACTTTGCCCATAAGGGCCTATTTTGCAAAAGAAAATCTGATATTATGTGTCATTTAATTATAATAGCCTTTTGATTCTTAACAGAGTGATTTGTATTAGTTTTTACATTAGAAGCAAATGGCCCTGTGATCTTAATCTCTTTTTAGGCATTATGATCTCCATTTTTGTCTTTATTTTTATTTATTTATTTAATCTTTATTTTTAATAAGTTAACTAATTAATTACATAAAGCAATACATTCACATGGCTCAAAATTTTAAAAGCATGAAGTATTCAAAGGGAAAAATCTTTTTTCTACTCTACTCTCAGGTTCCCAATTTGGAGACTCCCCAAATAGAAATTTGTAATCGACCCCTAATTGACTATGTATACTTTTTTTTTTACACAAATCTGCTGACTATTGTTTGCCAAACACTTGAGATGGAGGAATTCATTTTCTTTTAAAGCAATGAGGTAATCTGGCAATGATGAGAAAAAGGATTGCTGTAAAGCTACTTCCTCTTTCAAATTAAATTGATCTTAGTCAGATTAAGAAGCTACTTACTACTACCTGTCTCCTTACTTCTCTATCTCCCCCCGCAGGGGACTGTGTCACCAGGACCTAATGCTGAAGCTTGTCACAGGTGAGGGACTTTGTGCAGAGGAAAGAAATAAAAAACTTGATCCACCCAGATGGCTCAAGAAATCCAGATCATCTCTGCCTTTCTCCTCTGGTTCTTATGTTACTTGGGAGAAAGATTCTAGAGGACAGAACTACACAAGGACCGTGTCTAATTTCTGGAGGAAGACCTTCTTTAAGACTCTGGGCTAGGACCCTCTCGGGTCAGTGACAGTGATTCAGGCAAGATTTGCCTTATATTCTGAGAATGGTAACGTGGAAATGGTAAAATAGTCAAGTGTCACAGGCACTGGCAGTGAAGACCCAGGTGTGCAGATGAGTCTTGTCACTTGCCCCTGGGTATGGCTGTTATATTTTCCAAATACAACATATAACCTGAAAGAAACTTTCCCAAATAAGTGAATTTATTTATATTAAAATTTCCAGTAGGATAACCATAATATATAGCTATTTGCAGGTTGTTTATTCATTATTGGAAATCTTCTTACTCTCTTATGACCTACTTGCATTAAAAAAAAAAAAAATGGCTCTACGAGTTTTTTCTTTTTTTTCTTTTTTTAAAGATTATAGTGTAGAAAATTCCACACACAAAAAATAGAACACAAATCTCCATATTCTCTTATCCTCCAGCTCCAAGTTTTCAGCTCAAGGACAAGCTTTTTCTATTTCTGCTTGACCCACCTCACCCCGCAACCCTTCATACAGATGGTTGAAGCAAATCCTAAACCAAAGCAAAGCAAATCATCTTATACCATCATTTCATCCATAAATGTTTCAGCATGTTTTCTTAAAAGGCAGTGAGTCTTTTAAAAAAATAATTTAAATTCCTTTATCATTATCCATGATTCCTTAATATTATCAAAGATCTAGTGTTCATATTTCCTTGATTGCCATAATATATAATTGAGCTTCTTTGTTTAAATCAGGGTTCTTGGCTGATGTATCACTTAAGATTCTCTGATCTTTATCTTCCTACTCAGTCTCTCTTTTGAGGAGGGTATTTATATTGAAATATAGTTGATTTACTCCCCTGGTGGTTCAGCAGTAAAGAATCCGCCTACAATGCAGGAGACACGGGAGGCTTGGGTTCAATCCCTGGGTCGGGAAGATCCCCTGGAGGAGGGCAGGGCAACCCACTCCAGTATTCTTGCCTGGAGAGTCCCATGGAAAGAAGAGCTGGTGTTCTGTAGTCCATAGGGTGGCAAAGAGTCAGACGCGATGGAAGAGACTGAGTATGCATGAGCACATAGCCGATTTATAATGTTACATTTGTTACAGTTATACAATACAGTGAATCAGTATTTTTACAGATTATACTCCATTTTATTATGAAATAATGACTATTTTTTCTGTGCTGTACAATACATCCTTGGGGTTTATTTACTTCATACATAGTAGTTTTTTAATTTCAATTTTTTAAATTCTGAAAGTATGATAACACATTTACAGGAGACTTGGAAAATACACTGTATATTACAATTATTTTTTAAGGAGATAAATTAAGATTTTTAGTTGGAGTTTTAGTATCAAACTCTCAAAAATTAATAGAATGAATATGTAGAGAAATAGAATGATATACTAGACCTGAAAAACACTATGAACCAATTCAATATAATTAAGATTTATACAATTTTTACACAACAGTAGGACACAAATTCTATTCAAGTTCCCATAGACTGTAAATTGGGAGACTCTGGAACTTATCCAAGGACATAAAACAACGTGCAAAAATTTCATGGTCTTAAAGGTATTGAAATCACACAGGGTCTGTTCTCTTATCACAGTGGAATTACGTTAGAAACCAACATAAAAAGATATTTGAAAATAACCCACATCTTTTCAAGTGCAATGTGACATTTACTAAGAGAGTTACTCAGTCTCTCTCTATTTTCTTGATAAAGGATATAAATCGGAAAATATTTCTTAAAGTTAACCTTTACTGTAGGTAAGCTGCAGTTGCAGGTATGGTGCAAATTCAAACTGAAATAGTATTTAAAAGCATCCATTGGCAGAGTTCTCTAATTTACCACGGCAGATTTGAACTATAATAACTGAATAAGGTAAATCTATTACTTTGCAGACAAAGTATAAATATGTATGTTACACCAGATTACATTAAAATGTCTGTTAGTTTATTTTTCATTACCATTCCTGCTGTCAGTTCCACTTTCTCATTCACCTTAGTTATAGCTTAGTACTTAAAGTATTGAGTGGTCAAAGTTCAAACTTTAGGAGGAATGAAATGGCATTTCTTGGTCTTAAATTCTAATTATGCACCACAGGCTGAATTGTAGCTCTTTTCTCTCAAAATGTGTAGGTTTTCTGTTGATAAATTGGCATCTGTATTAGGGTGCAACCTTAGGGTAACTGACTGCTTACTTTTTAAGTTTTGTTAAACGCATATAGTGTGTTTGTATTTGCTGCATAATTGAGAAGTTTCATTTTTGCCCAAGTATTTTTTATTTTAAAGCTTTTTAGGAATTTGAAATCTTTCATCTTTGGAAAGAAATCTCAAGTTAATATTAAATCTTATTTTCAGTGGTTGAGTACTCAGATCCTGACTGAGGTGGTTTATTTGTAATACACTCTTTGTATCCTTAGGATCCTTAATTTAAAGTATACTGTATTTAATATTTTTAAAACACACAGTGTTTTAAAATACAATGTAATGTTAACTTTTTAATTAACTTCAGTTTTTGGAGTCCTGTATTATTAACTTTAGGTCAGTAGTATAATTTTATACACTATAGAGATTTTGTTGTGTCCTAGCTTTGTATTTTAATGCTTGCTGCGTTCAGTGTAAATGTTTCCTTATTGTTTTGTTTTTACCATGAAGATCAGAATTTGTGAGAAAGAGTTAGATGCAAAGGTTAATTGAGCACCTATAAATTTGGCTGTTTAATTAAAATTCAGTTCCTCAGTAAACAGTAGTCACATTTGAGATGCTTAGTAGCTTCAGGTGGCAGTGGCTACTGTATTGGACAGCACAAATACAAGAAGAAAATGGCTCTGTCACTGCAGAAAGGTCTTTTGAATAGTGCTGCTTTGCAGTGAGTTAGGTTCTGTCTAGACTCTGGGAATACAGAGATAAACATGACTGACAAGGCAAACACTTAGCTCCTGGTGGGGTTGAGAGATGGCAAACAAATAGCTGATGTCCATCATGTCATCATTAGGAAGAAAGATGAAAGTGGGTAAGAGAGAAGATGTAATGAAACAGTGTGCGGGGAGGTACCTGTTAACTAGGTGGTCAGGAAATGCCTTCTTAATATTTGCATGTCAGTGAATGAAGAGAAGGAGCAAGTCTTGTGAAGACCTGTAGGAAGACCCTTCTAGGCACAGGGAACAGCAAGTGCAAAACCCTGAAGTGAGAACAGATTGGACATACTTGAGGAATGGCAGCAAGGCATGTGCAAGTGAGGTCCTGGGAGAATGGTGGGTGATGAGGGGGGACATGACGGACAGTAGCCACATCATGTGGTACCTTGTGGTCTGTGGTAAAGACTTAGAATTTTAACCTGAGTGTGGTGAAAAGACATTGGAGGGTTTTGAGCAGAGGAGTGGCATGATCTAAATTATGTTTATTTAACTTTAATATGCCAGATTTACAAATAAAACAGTTAAAAACCCCCATGCCCTCATTCTCCAACTCTAGCAAAATGGGCCCAACTGAGATCATTGATCCCATGGATGACCTGTCCTTCCTTTATATATATTATCTCCTTTATCCTTCCCTGTAATATTGTGAAGTAGGATTTGTGTTTTAAAAGATCACCCTGGCTGCCGTGTAGAGAGTTAAGTTTAGGGGGGCAAGAGGAAAAGCATGAGGGCCTTTGGGAGCCTGAGACAGCAGTCTTAAGTGAGAGGTGATGGTGGCTTGGAGTCGAACGGCAGGTGGTGGTTGAAGTGATGAGAAGCAGCCAGATTCTGGTGAAACCAGCAGGAATGCTGGTGTATGTAGTTAAGGAAAGAGGAGCAGGGGTGATGCCTGTACTGTGGTCCAGATGATGATGTGACTGCCCATAGGAGAGTTCAGTTTATTCATGTTAAGTTTAACATACCTAGTAGAAGTCCAGAGGTTGTCAAGGACACATTTTTAGGTTAAGAAAAAGAGGAAAACCCAGTGAAGGTAACTAAGGAGATATGCTGCAATAGCTAGCTGTTGATTTATGGTCTGAGTTTGGCCTCCAGGTTTGCTAGAGCTGGAGCTAGCTATTGTAGTGTCTCATGTCCCATATCCCAAGCAACCCCTCAGCCACTGGCAGACTGGAATGATTGGTCCTCTGGATAGTAGGGAATCAGTGTTTCAGGTAGGAGAACATGATACATTGAAGAATACTGCTGAAGAATTTAGACAAACACATTGATTTGTGAAGGTATTAAATGTCTTTAATGAGCAATAGAATTTCTAGAGAATATAGTTACTCTTAAATGGAACACTAAGTAGAAGATTTTCTTGTATACTTTATAAATATTGCATTAGTAGTTCAAAATCAGAATTTTATTAAATTTTACTTTCTCCCTTTTTTTCTCATTTTAAGTAGATGAAATGCATGTAAAAATGAAAGCACCAAAAAGAACTGTGGGTGAAAGTTGGATGGCCTAACAGTTTATTCAGATTTTAAGATTTATTTACATATTATATCATTAGCAAAAGGTGTGTTATAAGGGTAAATTTGTAAGTGAATATTGACAAGTTGTTAAGTTTCTGCTTAAAGTCTTATTTGCTATTTTAAGTTATTGTTTCTTACAGATTTTCTAATCTGTGCTTATTTTACTAGGAGTCATGGCTTTGAAAGAATTACCTTACTGATTTCAAACACCATTTTAGGAGTAATTTTCCATATGCCTTAAAAGAAATAACCAAGCAAAAAAAGGAAAGGGACAAATAAAAGATATTGCCATTCTCATCCACTGTTTAACCTGACATTTTCAGAAAACAGTCTCACACTGAACTTTGTACACTGCAAGTAGTTGTTATCTAGACTGTGAAGTAAAGATAAAAGCTGTAGTATCTGATCTTAAACAAGTCACTTTAAGCCCTGGACTTCCAATTTTACTTAGTTTTTATTTTTATTTTTAATCTGTGAAGTGAATGTTTTGTGCTAAATGAGTGTCAGTTATCAAATTGTATAGATAAGAATTTAATAAAAATTTGCTTAGAGTGGATAGTTTGTTTGTGAGAGGCACTGTGTAATTACTGAATCTTTGAGAGCATAACATCACTAGGTTCTGCTCTCATTTATATACACAAGGAAGCGTAATGTAACTGTTATCAGTATCCTGATGGAAGAGGGATAATTGAAGAAAAGCAGTTCTCTTTTTTAAAATAAGTGAAAAGAACAAATTATGGATGAAGTTTCACTGGAAAAGTATAAGCCTGGAAGTTCTTTGAAATGTTTACCTGAAGTAAGAGCAGATAAACGTAAAAACAAATTACCAAATAAAACTTGACAAGCAGATACAGATACTCAAGGTGCAATTCCCCAAATGAGCAAACGCTTGAACAGATTTTAAAGTCTTTGTCAGAAGGTTCTTAAACTTATCAAAAGGAAGAAACTACTTGGAGAATCAGTGAGGCTCTTTGGGCAGAGTTCAGAGGATATGTTCAGAAGTGATAAGTATGTTGTAGGCAGATAAACTTCATTCACTGAAGTTTTTTGGTCTCTCACTGTAAGTAAAGTATTATGACAGATAATTAGATGCCCTAAGGTATATTCTTTGATCTCTTAAGTGATTCATAAATTGCAAAAATCAATACAAAATCTTAAAATTGATAAAAATGTGTGTCAGACTCTAGTCATGAGATGGAAATCACACCAGTGATTTTCACAGAGAATTTAATACAACCGGTTGTTAACTAGGCATTTCCACTTAATAGTGGAAAGACAAAAGGGAACAGCAAGGTCTTGTCGGAAGCCACCACTGCCTCCTGACCGGAGAGCAAAGAGAAGAGGGCAAGTGGCTGGAAAGAAAGGCTGCAGCCCAAACTCAGGCCTCGAGGAAGGGGTTTGCACTCAGCTGGGACTAATGTCTTTGGGATCAGGAGAGGGGCCCAGTGGGGTAAGGGTACAGGGCTCAGCGAAGAGGGTTCTGCTGGCTGGCGCTGGTGTTCTAGGGGCACGGTGATACTGGTTCTGTGTCAGGAAGATACAGACTGGAACCAACTCTGGCTGCTAGAATGAACTGCTGCTGGCCTGAAGAGTGGTTGGGTTGCACTGGTGGCAACAGGAAGCAAAAAATAGGACTAGGAAGCAAACAGAAAGTGCCGCATTTTCCTGCTCCAGCTTTCTGGTCTCAAGTACCCCTTGACTTCCAGGTGGCTCAGTGGTGGAGAGCCCTCCTGCCAGTGCAGGGACAGATTTCAATCCCTGGGTTGGTAAGATCTGCTGGAGAAGGAAATGACTACCCATTCCAGTATTCTTGCCTAGAATATCCCATGGAAAGAGGTGCCTGGAGGGCTGTAGTCCACACGGGGTTGCTGAAGAGTCTGACACAGCTTAGTGACTAAACAAAAACAAGCACTTTACTGGCAGAGCCTAACAAGAAGCAAACTGTAAAGGAGAAAATGTGACTCACCCCCAGGATCACAAAGTAAGAGCGTGGAAGGGTAGTTTTAAGGCTGAGAAACAAAAGCTCAATAACTTGCAGGAAGAAAAATGAATCTACATCTTTCACACAAGGCATATTTAAGTGTCATTAGAACTTTATAGTCAAGAAATGCTATAGGAATTAATAGGAGAAGACAGATCCTTGTTAGGATAAACAGACAAGGCAGTGTTGGAGAGTAGTGTTTTAATGTGAATGTGATTTTAGCAGGCAGAAGTGAAGTGAGGGATGATTGCAGTAATGGAAGGAGATATTATAGGGTATGAGAAAGCTATAAAATTGCATAATGGAGGACATGGGACAGACCTGGATCAAATTGGTTTCTACTGATGACTAACTTTAATGCTGAAAGTCATTTTTTGTCTCTGACTCTCATTTCTCTTTCATCCTTGATCCTTTAGGCATTGAAGACTATTATTGGTTGGATCAAAACCATGTTTTAGGACCATTAATTTAGAGTTTCTGGAGTTGGAGGTGACAGAGAATCAAATATGGAGATACTTTCTTGAGCAAGTAAGTTGTTACTTGCTCCAGATACAGTTTTCTTATTAACACAGAAGTTTTTAATCAGGTCCATGGATAAGGTTGAGAATATCCTTCAATGCGTGAATATAATTACATGTGATTTTTATGTTGTCAAGGAAGAGGTTTCAGGTGTAATTTTCATCAAAATGAGATTAAATAAAAGGATGTTTGGAATTTGGTAGACCATTAAATGTAAGTAAACTACTCAAGAGCATATGGGTGTACTGTCATTATTCACTTTATTGGGCACTTAATATGTTGAAGGCACTTAGGAAAAAGAATGTAGGGTAATAAAAGTATATCAGTATAGTAGGGAGCTGGTCCTGCTCTTTCATGGGGGGCATAGGTCCTAGGGAGGGCTGCCTGCCTAGGTAGTGATTTGTGCTAAGATATAGAAGGTGAAAAAGGAGTTAACGATGAAGACACTGAGGTGGTGAAATTGTGGCATTTTTAACAAAAGTGGATTGACAGTATTACCATAAATTTCCCTAGTGATTTGTTTTGAGGGTCCGCAGGCTGCTCTTGAACTTCCATAAGGAAGCGTGTTGAATATTTCTCAGATAGCCTTTGGAGGCTATCTATTAAATTCACAGATTCAAGTTAGAGGAGCCAATGTGGCCTAAGCTGGTGGTCTTCAATTTTGACCTGATGTCTAGATTTTTTTTAATCTTGGGTTGAACTGTGGAGTTACAAAAGATATTATTTTCATTGTGGTAAGATGTCCATAGCATAAAAATTAGCATTTTAACCATTTTTAAAGTGTACTGATTGGTGGCATTAAGTACATTTCACATTTTTCATGTTACCAGTCTGAAACTCGGTACACATTAAATAACAGCTTCCTATGCTCTTCTCCCTCCAGGTACTGGGAACCGCTATTGCATTTTTCCCCTTTATTAATTTGACTGTTCTGGTACCATGTATCTGTAGAAACTGAAAACACTGTTTTATGTCTGGCTTAACTTCACTTAGCATGATATCTTTAAGGTTTATTCATGTTGTGGCACTACTAGCATTTCATTCCTTTTTTTTTTTTTTTAAATGGAGTTCATTTTTTAGAGCAATTTTAGATTCGTATTAAAATTGAACAGAAAGTACGGAGTCCTCATACACTACTCCTACCCCCATGGATGCACAGCCTCCCTCACGTCAGCGTCCCACACCAGAGTTGTGTATCTGTTGTAAAATACAAACCTCAGTGATACATCATTTACACTGGAGTCCTTGGTTTATGTGAGGGGTCACTCTTCTTGTTGTACAGTCTGAGTTTTGTGTAAAGACATAGTGTCATACGTGGTATTTTCACTGATCCAGAAGCAAGTTGCCCTCCAAATACACATTCTGCATCTATGGATTCAGAAAGCCACAATCCATACACATGATACACCATCTGCAGTTGGTTGAATATGTGGAGGCAGAACGGTATGGAGGGTTAACAGTATTCTTCACCACTATGCATTCACAGTTTAAAAGAACATGCCAGTTTCACTTAAAATTGTTCTTAATTAAGTAAAAAATTACTAATCTTATTAAGTCACAATCCTTGAAAACACGTAATTTTAATATTCTGTGTGGTGAAATGGAAAGTGTGCCTGAAGTATTTTGGCTGCATGCCAAAGAATGATGGTTGTCTCGAGGAAATGCACTTGTCATTCTGTTTGTATTTTCTGCAATGGACATGATTTTAATTTAAATGACTAACTATGCTTATTCAGACTTGGGTATTTGTAGATATTTTCTCAGAAATGAAAAAAATAAGCCTATCAGTTTCAGGAAAATAGTGTCTGTGCTAGAGATAAAATTTGAACTTTCAAGCAAAAATTAATATTTTTGGAGAACTTGTATCCACCATCTGAGTTTTATCTGTATATTCTATTTTTTTGCTCTTCATTTTTTTCATCTCTCTTCATTAGGCTTATTTAGAAGCTGCTAGAGGATTTACACACACACACACAAATACATACATACATATATATATATATATATATATACATATATATATATATATATATATATATATATAATATAAAATGAAGGAGAATATATGTATTCTCCTTTATTTCCAAGGACTGTTTTAACAGAGCACAGTGCTTGAGCTTGGCAGTTTTCTTGTTTGAGCGTACTGACCGTACTGACTGCAACGCTTCGCTCTGTTGGTTCCCACTGCTGTTAGGAAGTCAGCTATGAGTCTGAACTGTTGCTACTTTATAAAAGTTACTTCCCTCCCCACCCCCCCCACCTCCCCCATAAGACTTTGCTCCTTGTCTTTTATTTTCTGCTGTTTGACAATGATGTATCCAGGTGTGGTTTTCTTTTTTATTGATTTTCCTTGGAATTCAGTGAGCTTCTTAAATCTGAGATCTTGAGTGAAGTGTCTAAACACATCTGAAAAATTCTCATCTTTAAAATATTAATGCCATTTTTCTCCTTCCCTTTAAAGACTAATTGATTGTATATAAGACCCACTTACTGAATTTTTTGTTTCTCTTTGTCTCATTCAAACATACATTTGTTGAATTTGTTTTATTTTTATTTTTCAGTTCTAGAGTTTCTGTCCAGTTATTCCAGCACTGTTTGCAGAAAAAGACTCTTGTTTCTCTTTTGGATTGCTTCGGCTCCTTTGTCTGAAATCATCAGTTGACTGTACTTGTAGGCCTGTCTTGGGGCTCTTCCACTGACCTATGTTTGTCTGTTCGTTCACCAGTTCTGTGCTGTCTTGATTACTGTAGTACAGTAAGCCTTGAAATCGAGTGGTGTGAGTCCTCCAACATTGTTCCGCTTTGGTCTTGTGTTGGGTAGTCTAGTGTTTGCCTTTGTGTGTAAACTTCAGAAATCATTTTGTTGATAACTATAAAGTAACTGGCTGGGGTTTTGATTGGAATTGTGTTGAATCTATAGATCTAGTTGGGAAAAATTGTTGCGTTAACTACTGAGATGATGTATAACTGGGATTGTTTTATGTAAGAGCTCTTTTTACTTCCAGTTCACCGTTACTCTGGCAGGGAGCCCTTACAGGTTCAGCTTGAAGTAGGGATAATATACCAGAGTCCCCATGTTTGTCTGGCTCTGGAGTTTGACTTTTCCCTGTGAGGCCTCTGAAAGGTTAGTTCCGTTTTCCAGGCTTTTCGTTGGAATTGGGTATTTGGTTCCACAGCCCTTGGAACCTGAGTACTGTGATCTTGCTTTATTTTGGGGACCCAGCAATTGTTCATCACCTTGTTACCTCTTGAATGCTTTTGAGTTGTTAAAAACTATTTCATCCAGCTTTTAAAGTTATTTTCAGGACGGGAATCAGTTCTAATTTCCTCCTCTATCATTGCTGAAAATGAGTTTCCCCAGTTTCCTGTCTCCCTCATAGAATTGGTGGTCAGTGTATTTAGACTTTAAAATTTTGTGTAAATTCTTGGAGGAGCGGGATGAATTCTCCCAACTTTTGAATGTCTGTTGACACCTTCCAGACAGTAATAGGTAAGTAGATCTTCAAAAGCTCTACCTGTGGTGAATAAATGATGCAGTTGAGTTTTTGTGTGGTCTGGTTAGTATAAAATGTGCCTTGGTTTTGGGCACTGAACAGTTGGGCAAAGAACCTACCAGTAGTTTTGGGTTTGTAGTATAGATTGCTACTCATCTGTCCCAGTTTTCATTCATTCTCTCTCCGTGATAGAATTCCCAGTTTTTGCTGGGCTGTGCTGTGCTTACTCACTCACTCAGCCAGGTCCCGACTCTCTGCGACACCATGACTGTAGGCCACCAGGCTCCTCTGTCTATGGGGATTCTCCAGGCAAGAATACTGGAGTGAGTTGCCATGCCCTTCTCCAGGGGATCTTCCCAACCCAGGGATGGAACCCAGGGCTCTCACAATGCGGCCATATTCTTTACCAACTGAGGCACCAGGGAAACCCAAGAATACTGAAGTGGGTGGCCTACCCCTTCTCCAGAGGATCTTTCCAACCCAGGAATCGAACTGGGGTCTCCAGCATTGCAGGCGGATTCTTTACCAGCTCAGCTAAAAGCTCACATACATGTATGCATTTAAGCAGACTTCAAATCCAGCTAATTTTTATTCTTGCTATACATCCCCCTTTCTCCTAGTCTGTACCAGCATTGTTTCTTGAGCTTGTCACGTCTTGCCTGTATTGCTCAAGTAGACATACAACTACTTCTTTGTTTAGAGTCTTGTAACTGATATTTTCTTTTTCATCAGCAGAAATGAAAGAACTTTTCAACTATGTTACTCCTGTGCTTGCAGAATTGATTTTAGTGTCCTTAGTTTTCAACTCTTTGTGATCTGGTCCCATTTGTCATTCCTAACCCTACATTTGATACCCTAATAACACCAAATATTAAAAATTTCCCTCCCCTTGTATTTGTGGTTCCTTACGACTGTGTCCTTTCTCATGCCTAATCCAGGGTTAACTTTCTTTTAAAATAAATTAGTTTCAGGTATTTTTTTAGTTTAATCAACTTTACATGTTTCTGAACATGAGAATAAATAGGCTCTGCTGTTGAATGCAGTGTAGCCTGAAATCTACACTGTGTTTATATAGTGTTTATATATCTAGTGGTTTTTATCCTAAGTTGCAAATTTTGTTTTTCTTAAGATAATCTGTTAGAAAAAGTGATTGTAATATGTGAGTCATAAAATTAAATTGTTTCAGAATTGGGCTTATCTAGACCAGTCTCCTGTTTCACATATAAGGAAATTGTGGCCAGGAGAAATTAGTGATTCTGTCAAGTCAAAATTAGTTAGAAGCAGAATCAAGGTCTGTCGTGAGTTTCATCCTAATATAAATATCTGCTTAACGAAAATCTTCAAGTGTGTTGAAGTTTTCAAGTGTTCTTATCCCTGTAGTACATCTAGGATTACCACACCATGTTTCAAGGGCCTGTAGTTCTTGTGTGAATAGCAACTTGGGTAATGAACTGAGCAGTATGCATTCTTAATTTATGCCTTAACAACTCTGATTCTGTAATGAATGGTTTGCTTACAGTCGCTTTAATATACTTACCTTCTTGACAGTTCATTCTGGGAGGAATAGTTAAGTGTTTAAGTGAAACAGGCATGGTAGATACAACACTTAACAGTTATGTGTGTCTTTGTTTTTAGCATCAAGCATTGCACGATTCTCTCGAATAATGTAGATCACCTTTTACTGAATTTAACACTGTCTGATATCATGGTCTCCCTGGCAAATGCCTCAACTTTGCAGAAGGATTCCAGTTGGATAGAAAGGATAAGGAAGTTTGTAACAGAAACCCTTGAAGATGGGTCTAGGCTAAACAGTAAGCAGCTGAACAGATTGCTTGGTGTCTCCTGGAGGTTAATGCAGATGCAGTCAGACAGAGGTGGGTGTCAATGCTCTGTCCTTACTTAAGAGAGGGGCTCTTACGCATACTGTTAATGTTGAGCATCTAATTTTGAGTTCATACCTGTCAAACATTTCATAGTCATTTACGTTCGAGCCATAAAAGGTAGCCAGCATAATCATGAAGGAATGTCTGCTTGAACCCTGATGGCTGAGAACACCCCCTTTTCGGTGGGTAGGTCCACTCTGAAGCTGATGGGTAGGTTTTCTACTAGATTACATAGTTGGAGTGAAAGAAGGTAAGTTTTATTAATAGGAAATGACATTGAGCCTAAGGATAAAGAAATACTTTTCTGATCTAGTTTGACTAGAAATTGGTGGATCCTTATCTCTTTACCTTTCTTGTAACTTGAAGTTATGTTGCATTAAGTCAGTTTTTAGTGTGACTTACTAATTCTTTTCATTCAAGCAGAACTTTGCTGTTTGGTTCCTGGCTTATCCACCTTTCTAGTATTGTGGTATTTGTTGTCCTTTCCTAGGTTTGTTGTCTCTTAGGAAAATTTGTACTGTAATCTCCGATTGGTTTGACTTTTTTATTAGGCCATTGATGTAGGATTTTGATGGTAGTCATCAGTTTGTGGCTAAAATCTGCTTCCTCATAGGAACAAGGTGCTTCTGTGCTTTTTAGAAGAATTATGGTGCTGGTGAAGAAACATTTTGACTCACATGCAGCTGTTTTCTCTTGTTTCTTAGAGGCTACAGAGTCTCTCATAAAGGCAGTTTATACATTGTATCAGCAGAGAGGCCTTCTCCTTCCAGTTCCGACTTTGTTACTGAAGTTTTTCAGTAAAAGCTATCAAAAAGAAGAACTGAGATCTTACAGAATCCGGTACAGTTCCTTTGTTATTTTGCTTTTCTTTTTCTTACCAGGTTACTTTGTAATCTGTATGAATAAGATGATAGGGTGATTAAATCTTTGGAGAAAATCTTCTTTTTATCCTTTTTGGTTTTATTATTTTTTTTTTTAAATAAAAAGGCATACATAATAGTTTCAGTAACCTTTATACACATAACTGAGAAGGTAAAAGTCTCTTTGAGCATATATTTCCACTTGTCTGCTTAACAGCTAAAGGACAATTATTGGAACCACCTGTAGCAGCCTCAGAATTTTGTTTTGTTTCCCATAAAAATTATGGAGGTTTAACCTCCGGCCCTTAGTGACATATTGGGACATATGGTATAAGAATGAGGGCAGTAGAAGAGGAGAGGTGTACAATAGGTGAAAGAGATTAAAAGGTGCAAACTGAGTTATAAAGTAAATAAGTCATGGGGATATAATATACAGCATAAAGAATATGACCAGTAACTTTTATTAGGACAGGTGGTTACTAGACGTATGGAGACCATTTGCAATGTGTACAGATGTCAGACTATTATGTGATACATACCTGAAACTAACATAATACTGGGTGTCAAAAATGTTTCAATAAATTTTTAAATGGCGGTATCTTAAAGAGCAAAAGTGTCCAGCTTGGTTTGGTGCTGTCTGGTGATGCAGACAACACGAAGAGTAGAACTCAGGAATCAGTCTTAGATGTGGTGAGTTTGAGGTTTACTTGGGATAGTCTGGAAGAGATGTTTGGGTGAAAGATAATGGGATTTGTGGTACCTCAGCATACATAGGTAGTTGTTAGAACATATTCAAGTCTTTACTGTGAGTCAGGTGCTTTTCTTAATTTTTCAGTAATTCTCATACTTTTATGTGGGTACTGTTGGTTTCTGCCTTATAGAAGGAAGCTTAGGTTAAATAAGTTGGTGAGTGTCATGCTGTTAAAGGGCAGCCAGACTGAGACTTAAGTTCAAGTCTGGTAGACTCCAAAGGTTGTGTGTAAATCACTGAACTCTTGGGGGACAGCAAAAGTGATTGCCGTGTCCAAGATGAGACATTAGAGAGTGAGCAAGTATGTGCAAGAATGGAAATAACCCAAGTTTGAAGCCACTTAATGTGGGGGCACCCTATACTGAATGCATAAATGACTTAATATAGTAAAACGGTCATTACAAATTAGTGTAAATAGTTCACAAGCTAAGTAGAGCCTGTGTCCTTTAAGATAAAATTACAATGTACATAGTGCCCCAAACTACATAAACTTTTAAAATACAGTGGGTAAAACCTTAGAGAATACTATAGATGAATATAGTATGCCAGTCATCTTATAGGCTCTCAAATGTTTAAATAAATGTGGTGTATTTCCCTTTTCTTTGATGGCCTTAGATACCGTAGTAAAGTGTTATCACGTTGGTTGGCTGGTTTACCACTGCAGCTTGCACATCTCGGCTCCTGAAATCCTGAGCTTTCAACACAGTTTGTTGACATTATCCATACTGCTGCAGCCCGAGCAAATAAAGAGCTACTCAAAAGTTTACAAGTTACTGCTCTCCGAATCTATGGTAAGAGTGTTGTTTACCTGTGTATGTAATAATCGGTCTACCCCGACTTAAGAACAATGTTTCAAAGGGGAGATCTTTAGGTTTTACTTTTCCTTCAAATTATACATTAATTGTACCATGGTAAAATGAATAAAATATCAAACAGTAAATTCATTTTCAATAGTATTACTTAATACAATAGTTTAAGAAAACTAAAGGTTGTAGATGTTTCTTCAGATCTTAAATTATCTTTTAAGCCACGAAATTCACAAATTCAAAACTGATCAGGTATTTTTATAGAATTCTTTTGAAACTTTGATGGCAAATTTTACTTATTTAATCGTTATTGAGATCTTGTACGGCTTTCATATATTAACGTTTCACTCACCCCTGAAAACTTTTCATTCTTTTAGCAAAAATATCAATAAAAATATACATATATGCATATGTATAATTAGTATTTATTATTAGGACACAGTTTATATACCATAAAATTGGCCATTTTACACTGTGCAATTCATTAATTTTTATCATATTCCCAAGATTGTGCGATAGTCACTATTATCTTATTCCAGAATATTTTTATCACCTCAAAAAGAAACTCTACCATTAGTAGTCCATCCCTATTTCCTCATTTCTTCCTACCTCAGCTCCTGACAACCACTGCTCACCATTTCTGTCTCTCTGTATTTGCCTGTTTTCATCATTTCTCACAGATGACATTGTGTGATGTGGATCTTCTCAGTATGGCTTCCGTCACTTGGCATACTGTTCTTAGGATTTACGAGCATATACGAGTACTGTATTTCTTTTTAATGCTGAGTAACATTCCACTGTTGAATATACACCACTTTATATTTACCCATTTATTAAATGACAAACGTTGGTTTGTGTCTACCTTTTGTGTGTGGTATTTAAAAATCTGTATTTTTCAGTATTGCTTATATATAGGAGTGTGTGTGTATACTCAGATAAGTCTTTGGTTTTAAATTCAGTTCAGTTTAGTTGCTCAGTCGTGTCCAACTCTTTGCAACCCCATGAACTGCAGCATGCCAGACCTCCCTGTCCATCACCAACTCCTGGAGCCCAACTAAACCCATGTCCATGAAGTCGGTGATGCCATCCAAGCATCTCATCCTCTGTTGTCCCCTTCTGCTCCTGCCTTCAATCTTTCCCAGCATCGGGATCTTTTCCAACGAGTCAACTCTTTGCATCAGGTGGCCAAAGTATTGGAGTTTCAGCTTCAGCATCAGTCCTTCCAATGAACACCCAGGACTGATCTCCTTTAGGGTGGACAGGTTGGATCTCCTTGCAGTCCAAGGGACTCTTAAGAGTCTTCTCCAACACCACAGTTCAAAAGCATCAATTGTTCTGCGTTCAGCTTTCTTCACAGTCTAACTCTCACATCCATACATGACCACTGGAAAAACCATAGCCTTGACTAGACAGACTTTTGTTGACAAAGTAATGTCTCTGCTTTTTAATATGCTATCTGAGTTGGTCCTAACTTTCCTTCCAAGGAGTAAGCATCTTTTAATTTCATGGCTGCAGTCACCATCTGCAGTGACTTTGGAGCCCAGAAAAATAAAGTCAGCCACTGTTTCCACTGTTTCCCCATCTATTAGCCATGAAGTGATGGGGCCGGATTAGGTTGATATTATAATTGTCCCTGTTTGGCAAAAGTGCTTGTTTTTTTTTTTTTTTTTTTTACTGTTTTGCTTTGTTTCTAATACCTTTAACTCCATCAGTTATTATTTCAAATAACACATTTGAATATTATGAAATCGAGTGTTAAATGTTATCTTTAAATAATGATTCTATTTAGTCTTACTCTAGGCAGTACCTTAAGCCATACATATATATTTTTTTTTCATGTAGTTGATATGTTAGAATTCAACATAGCACAGTGAAAATGGTCAGTCTGCTTTATTAATTCTTGTTTGTATATCTTTTAAAATTTAACTTGTCTTCCTGCCTCACTAGATCCACAAGAAGGCACAGTGGTGGTTCTGTCAGCAGAGTCTCAGCAGCTTTTGGTCCAGCTTGTGTATTTTCTACCCAGTCTGCCTGCTGACTTGCTTTCTCGGTTAAGCTGCTGCTGTATTATGGGAAGACTCAGTGCAAATTTGGCTGCCATGCTTATCGGGATACGGCACATGAGGTAGCATGCTAAAGTGAGCTGTATTTCAAGTGTATAATCTTCTCCCTCACCCTTCCCCTGTCACTGGCAGTTTATGAACTGACTTTTTAAAATGCCGCCCCTCCCTTCATTTGCTCTTAAAACAGCAGTTAAATCTGTTGATGATACTGGGTAAGAGGAAGGTCACTGGGGCAAGACTGTTCCAGGTGGTTTGCTTAGCGGTTTGCATTGTCATGATTGCAGTCACTAAGTCCATGGGCTGTAGTCCACCAGGCGCCTCTGCCCATGGGATTTTCCAGGCAAGGATACTGGAGTGGGTTGCTGTTTCTTTTTCCAGGGGATCCTCCTGACCCAGGGATTGAATCTTGTTCTGCTACACCACAGGTGGATTCTTTACCGCTGAACCATCAGGTAGAAACATACAGTGATTTGTGTAGGTGCATTGAAACAAGGGTTAAGATTATCAGAAGTGTGTAGCCATAGTAAGGATTCAGTGGCGGATGAGAGTGCTGTGTTTTAAAACTTCTGGTGTTATGAAATTGTAATACAGGTCTTTCTTTTTGGAAGGGAGCTCAGTTCAATGTAGGTGGTGAAATAAAAGCTTGCGGACTCAGACAGGGAATCATTAAAATATCTGTGGGTGGGTGGGTGGGTGTGTGTGTGTGTGGCAAAATATACATAACCTAAAACTTCCCATTTTAACCAGTTTTAGGTATACAGTGAGAATTGTTTGGGGGCATTAAGTACATTCACATTGTTGTGCGACTGCTACCACTATTCATCTCCAGCACTGTCATCGTTGCAGACTGAAACTCTGTACTGATTATTTCCCCTTCTCCCAGCCCTTGTTTACCACTATTTTGTCTTCATGATTTTGATATATTCATCTGTTAATGGATACTCGGTTGTTCTGCCTTTTGGCTGTTACAAATAATGCAGCTATAAACATTGGTGTGCAGACAGCTGTTTGAATCCTTTTAATTCTTTTGGCTGTATACCCAGAAGTAGAATTGCTGAATCATATGTTAATTTTCTGTTTAATTTTTCAAGGAGCTACTTTCCAGAATGTGACTGTGGTGTTTTACTCTCAAAGGTCTTAAAACTAATAATGTTTCATGTTGCTAGTGTTCAAAGTATCCTTTAAAATGTAATGTTTGTATCAGGCATAGTACTTTCATATTCAGCCATTTGTTACTGATTGTGGCTCAAGGCCAGGGTCTGATACAGTTTTAGGCAGGAGTTGAATCTGGGCTGTAGCTGAAAAATTTAAAAACTAGCTTCTTTGTGGCTTCTTGTGCAGACCCTCTGCCCCAATTAAACAGGAGTGGCTCGCTTTATTAGTAGACTTTCTTTAGCTTTGTTTGCCAGTCTCTTCGTACCAGGATAAGACGTATGTTTGAATGTTGTCGCCCAAATTGTGCTTCATAACTGATAATTACTTTTTCCTTTTAGCAAAAGAGAGCTGTTTGCAATATGTTGTCTATATATGAAACCCCTCTTTGTCTAGTTCAGTACTAAATGCCAGGTCTTTAAGAAATACAATTTAACTTAAGTGGTTTTATGACTGTTAACTTCCAGTAGAGGGCACTCATTTCCCATGATAGAACTTGTGGAGGATCTGTTTTGGCATTCATTTAAAAGTGACTTTTGAACACCTCTTAAAATTAATTCTCTTTAGAACTTGTATTTAGTATCTTTTTTGGCATTAATTACGATTGACTTGTGCTCAATAACTTTGGTCAAGGATTTTTTCACAAGTCTTTTTTTACATTTTTTTGTGGGTTTGTGGTGAGTACTGAGAAAATATTAATTTACAAGTAATGGTAATAGAAGTTTATAATCATCAAAAGCAAGTTGTCATGTAGTTAAAAGTGTACCAAGTTAAACTTTGCCTTTTAGCATTTGCACAGAGTCTTAGTAGACTTCTCTTTCTGTAGATGTATTGTCCCTATTCAAACTAATCTCTTTAAAAATTAAAACAAGATGGGGCCTTTTCAACTTTCCCAGGCCAGTGGTATTATCATTGCATCACTTTTCCTAGATTTAGAATTGAAGAATAATGTTCGGTTATTCTTAAGGAATGATGTTCTTCTAAGGAATACCGTTCCTTAGACATCACCTGGGTTATTTCACGTCTTTGGTTTTCCCCTCCGTCCTTGATGGTGACGGTAAACCAGCTAGCTTTCTCACTGTCTCCCACCTGCACCGTTCACCTGAGGCATCCCACTCCTCAGCTCCGTCTGTGCCAAGGACTGTTGGCAGGCTCCTTTTCCTGAAATATTCCTTCAATAATTTCTGATTCTCATCTGCTATATTAATTGGGCTCTGCGGTCTAGTTCACTCTGGGTGTTAGCGTTCTGACACTGTTGTCTCCAGCAGGGGAAGTTCATCGGAGAGCAGGTCACCACCAGACCATCTCCGTTTGTTCAGTGTGTGAAAAACCCATCACCTTAGAGTTGTTGGTGTTTAGTTTGTCTTAAAAACTGTACTTAGAATTGCTGTTCCTGCCTTTTTCACTATTCACTTAGAGGTTTTTTGAGTTTTTCCTCTCCATCTACCTGTGGTGTTCTGCTGACCGTTACTCTTCTTGCCCTCTCTGCCCCTAGTTCATTTACAGCTGGTTTGGGGAACATGAGACATGCATGTGGAAACGTAGTCTATGCTGTTAGATAAAAATACCAGAGAAGGGAGAAATTACTGAGAAATTCAGCCTGGTTTTGAAGCAGGGTGAATATGTGAGCTGGCCTGCCAGGAGCAGGTCTGGTTTGCTTCTGTTGTCCAAGCATAATTGATATAGCATCCCTTCTAATCTCAGAACTGTTCTGGTGTGGCCAGTATGTGTGGTCATTGTAGTTTTAAGGACAGAGTGATACATTGCTTGTCTTTTGTCCAAACTAGATTTTTAAATGGATTTGCTACTCTTTTTAGCCACTGGACAGCACAGTGTTCACTGGGTATAAGAGGATATTAGCTTCTTTTCTAATCACCCATTTTGTACTCATTTCCATTGAGCATCTCTGACTTTTTATAACCTCTTAGCTTGTGATATTCTCTCCCATAGCCCTTTAAGCAAAGAGAAGTCCTTTAAGTAGAAGTGATTCAGAAAAATGTTGCCATTATTTTTAACTCCCCAACTTTTAAGAATGTTAATAAATACAGTTGTTTCAGTGGTTAAAAAAAAAAGTGCTTCTCATTGAATTAGAAACTCCTTATTTTGTCTTGACATTTATTCAGATTTCTATTATAAAAGTTTGTCCCAAAAAAAAAAATTTGTCACAAAAAGCTATCCAAAAAGATAGCTTTTTGGATCTGATTATTCTCAGCTTTTTGTTTTTTTGCTGTATTCATGGCTGACATTTGCTGTATTCCTTCTTAGTCTTACCTTGAGGAGAGTTTTTAAAGGTATCACTGGAAACTGATCTCATAGCAGGAACCAGATAATCTTCATTTAATGAGAAGCTGCTTTATGTTTAGCTATTCCCTTAAGTCCACTACCAATACTTTAGCTGCAGTATTGTGACGTAGACTAGTTATAAAGCCTCGCAAAGTATAGGAGTGCATAGTTATTGCAGAGTGGCTTTAAATTGAAGTATTCTTTACCTAGTTAAGATGCTTTGGTTTAGGTAGGAAGCAGGAGCTTGTTTAAACTTAGCTCATTCATATAAACAAGGTAAGACTTTTTTTTTTTTTTTTAATGAAGATGAGGTAGTAAATACATAGCAGCTGAACCTACTACTGAAAAGCAGAACTTCACCTTGGCTCCTTGAAACTGAGTTTTGAGTGGTGTGGAAAAATTTTCCAGTTGTACCATATAAGTGGGCTGGTTATGCTTTTCAAGGAAACTTTACATAAACATATGTTAGAAATTATATTTTCCATATTACGATACTTGAACCCCCTTACGTGTAAAGATGATACATGCTACGGATTTTTGACTGAGCTCTTAAATTATACTTGTATTCCATAAAGAATAGTCATATATTCTGTGCTTTATTCCTGAGTCTTCAATTTGGTCACTTCTAGTACTAGGTCTCCATTGTTTATTGTAGATCATCATTTTCTGGATGGAAGTCTTCAGTGAAAGAATGGAATGGAAGTGATCAGTTAAACATCAGTAATGAGGACTATTTCAGCTTCTTATTTTCAACACTTACAGGTAACTGCCCTGATCCACCAAGTTAAGGAAAGGAAAAGAACCTAGTATGAAAATTCTCCTGAGATTTACTGTCTTACCTGTTTGGGTCTAAGTTTTGGACCTCACTGCATAGCTTAATAAGATGGGGAACAGAATATCCATTTTAAGCATGTTTAACATGTTCGGTGTGTTAGGAAAAACATCACATTTTAATTAGCCATATTTTGCTTTCCATTGATGTCAGAGAAAAATTAGTAAAATGAGTCTTGATGTGTTAGATTAGTAAGTATTATTACTGTTGTTTTAAATGATCATACTGTCTTTGGTAGTTTTGTTTTGTAACTGGATGATAAAGATGACAGTGTTTGAAATTTTCTGAAGACTTAAAATTAAGAGACTTATTGAAATATGTTGTCAGAATCCAAAAATAGCTTGAAAAGTTCTGATAAGGAGCTGAATGTAGCAAGATAAATATTATATAAAAGAAACAAGTAACAAGTAGACTTGTACATGTTTGTTTGATAGTTTTGGATGTATGCGTTTGAGATGGATGTGAGGGCTTTATGTTTTAATTAGTAGTACCTGTCAAAGGGTTTAGTGGTTTTAGGAAACTCATTAGGAATCAGCCAGGAGTGTGATATGGCTTCCCAACTAGATGATGGCTCTTTAGGGCATGTTCATGGAAGTACAGTGATCTGAAAACATCAAAGCAGGTAGCTAGGGTCAGACCACATTGTGCTCGTATTCTGATCATTCTAAGAGCTGTCTTTCAGGAGGGACTTGGGCAAGTTGTTTGTATAGGTCAGACTAGGTGTAATAGAGGTGGTAAGAGAATCAGAAATCTTATTATATGGAATAGGTAGAAGGAAGTACACAGTAATTGTTGAAGAAATAGACTTAGGGGGGATGGAATAGTTTTAAGACACTTGAAAGGCTATTATGTAAGAATACAGAGTTTGGTATATGTATGAAGGAGCATATTGTTTTTCTTGTTCATTTGCTTTTTTAAACCTGACATTAATTAGAATGATTATGTCTTTCACACTTATTTAAGTATAAAGGTGGCAAAGCCCTCAGTTTAAGGGATATAATATTGTTTCTTGATGTATTACACATTTGATTCAGGTCAAATCTTTGTGTACATAATTATATGAATTTTACTACATCGCTGGCATTTCATTTTTTAAAATAATACATAAAGTACAGAAATTCAGAGAAAATAGCTTGTTAGCTTGAAGAATTTAACTTGAAGATACATGTCTATTTTTTAAAAATTACTTAAGAATGTTACTTGCTTTGTGATTTATTTTAAATTGGATTTCTTTATACTCAAATTAGGGTTTTCAAAAGAGGAACTGACTTGGCTTCAGAGCCTTTGAGGAGTGCCCCATGTCATCCAGACGCAGCTTTCTCCCGTGCTACTTTACCTCACTGACTTGGATCAGTTTTCACACCATTGGGACATAACAGAGGTAATGGTCCATTTGGAAAGGCATGGAAGATTGTTAGAATTCAGTTCATCCACCGCCAATAGTTACTGTGTGCTAGCGTTGCCTTGTGTAAGATGTTTCTAGAGGTTGAGAGCAGTATAAAGCACAGTCCCTGTTCTGAAAGTGTGTGTGACCCTTGGATAGGCGATGTGGATTCCTGAAAGAAGAGTTTTCATAAAGTTATGCCACTAGGATAGAATAAATTAGCAGTTTGAATGATAGAGACACATTTATTTTCTTTTTGCCTAGTATAGGGTAAAAGGAAAAAGAGGAAAGACTTCATGGAAAAGGAAGAATTTTACGTAGATACTGAAGGATTAATAAGAGTTAAGTAGGATTTTGTATCCTTGAAGGTGGGTTTTTCTAAACAGAAATAATTATTTGGAAGCTCCTTTGGTTTTAAAGAATTAGTATGTAGTTTATCAAAGTTACATTTTAAACCCCAAATTTCCCTTAAATTTTAAAGTTCAACTTAACAAATCTTTTTAGATACATATAGTAAGTTTAGGGAATCATTTTAAAAGGAGACTTAAACTATATTGCATCCCTTTTACATACATATTTAAAACTTTAAAAAACTGTTTAAATAACTTAATATATTCACTATTTGGTAAGTAGTTCAGTTTTCAGACAAACCTTCACAAATGTTATGGTAAATCTTAAAACATTTAATAAACTTACAAGCATGGTACATATTAATATCTTAAGTTTCAGTACTATTTATAGTGAAATTCAAATTAAAATTACAAGTCTAGGTTAGCTGTTAATTCTGTTTTAAATTGAAATTAGAGGGCTGATATTTTACGCTAATAGTCAGAATTGTTTTACGTTACAAATATATAAATATGTAAAGCATCATAAATACTGGTACTAAGGATTTGAGTCTGTAAGATATTTATATATTAGTTAATTTCTTTTATTTATTTCTTCAGTTTCTTTCCTTGCATTGAAAGATACTTGCCCAGTAGAATTGTAGTTGTGTCATTCCAAATAATGTTGGTTGGAACCTTTCTTGCACATTCCGAGGTTGTGTTCTGTGCTAGCATTTTTTTTTTTTTTTTAATGATTCATAAGGTTTTGGTTGGGGCACTGAAGTCCTTGGGAACTTCTTTCCTTGTAACTCGTAATTGCTCGGCCATAGCCTTTCCAAACAAAAGATAACCTTTGTAAGTGTTCTCAACAGGGTCGTCTCTAGAACCTGAATCTGTTTTATTGCTGTACCAATTGATTTTATTCAGCTGATCTATTGACGACTTCTTTCATTCTTTTCCAGAATACTCTTTACGTTCTTCCTGTATCTTAGGGCTACACCTTTTGTAGACATTTAACACATTTCTCTCATGGTTTTGTTTGACTGTGATCACAATACTTGGGTCATGCCAGGGACACTTTCTTCTCTGTATCACCTAGTGCCTAACTATGTTCATATATTGGCTTTCAAAAAATAGTGGATTAGAAACAATGAAAACTAAGGAGTTGGGTAACCAACCTGCATATTTAATATCTGGCATTTTATCTTAATCCATAGTACATGCAGAGAGTGAAGCCTTGCACACTGCTGGATTTGAAGGGTTGGGTTTAGTGTCAGTAAGTGTTCTGTAAGCTTGTTTCTGATGTTTTTAAACTACCTCATGCATGGATTGGGGAAAGCGTGGTATGGGGATTGATCAGTGGGCCCCAGATTCCAGACAGAGACTTGTTAAGTGTCTAGTTTGATAACTTGAACAACTCCAATAATCTCTCTCTGACAATTTTAATTTTTCTGAATCACGTCATCTGTGTAAAGACACAGATGTCATGAAAATGTGATTGGTTATATTTCTGAGTGTACATTGGCAAGAACATGTATTAAACTTCAAGGATGCTGTCTTTGAAATGTTAAGACATAAATTAGGAAAAATCTGAAAGTTTCTTTCTTAGCTTTTGAAGTTAAATGAAGATTCCAGTTCTATTTTCGATAAAATTTGCCTTTAAGTTGGCCTTATCACATGAAATTATTTGAAATATATGTAGTTTTTGACAGCCTTAGTGTAAAAATTGATTTTTTATTATTATTTCATTTGAAAAAGTTACTAGTCAATGGTGTGAGTTTGCTTAGTTTGTTCTATCTGCTTAGTCTGAAGTGTTGTTTTTTTTTTTTTTTTAAATCGGACCTTTTTTTTCCTGAGTAGATTTTCTTCACAAAGTATAATTTATTTACTTACCTACTTAACACATTTAAGAATTTACTTATGTATATACGGCAGTATGAGGTCTTCACCATGTACAGGCTTTCTCCAGTTGCAGCAAGTGGGGATTACTATCTGGGGCTGCTCTTCAGCTGTGGGACGCGGGCCCCTCTCTGCGGCGGCTCCTCTTGTTGCAGAGCATGGGCTCGAGGGCTTCGTTAGTTCTGGCACACAGGCTTAGCTGCCCTGTGGAGCCTCCCCAGACCAGGGATTGAACCTGTATCCCCTACTGGGTGGCATATTCTGGACCACTGGACCACTAGGAAAGTCCCACAGGACAGTGTAGAAGAACAGAAGGATAACAGTAAAAGTGTCCGTCCAGTCTCTGTCTGCCAGCCATCCATGTCCCTTCCTTAGTTTCTAAATGTATTCTTTTGGATAACTTCTGTGTCTTCACAAATGATTATATATATATTCTTTTGGCTTCTCCTTTTATAGACACAACATACTCTGATTTGGACCTTGCAGTTTTCATTTAGTATCTTCATGATCATTTCTTCCAAACACTGAAGGAAGAATTGTATGATCTTGCCATTAATGATGGAAATAGTAGTTAAAAGGGAAAAGGAATCTTTGGACAGAGATATCATTCCCAAATGGAAGTGTCTTTTCCAGAGCCAGTGCAAGGTTTTAAGGTTAATTTTAATTGTCATTTATAAAATTTTGAATGGTTTGAAAAGACTACTTTTTAACTAAATTCTGAAGAATAATAATAAAACATTACTCTAGTTTAAGAAATAGAACATTTTTCTTTGTTTTTGAAACCTCTGATTTTATTAACAGTTTTATGTGTGTGACATTTCTGTATAAAATTAGGTAGAAAATACTTCAGTGTAGAAATTAAGTGTACAAAATCTTGTTAAAATTTTTTATATTTTTAAAAAACTCTCAATTTCCACACTGTAGCAAACTGCCATGCCTGTTCTGGAGTTGTGCACTTATGAAGTCAGGATTCTGATGTACGCAAATTTCAGTTAACACTAGTTGCAAAAGTGAAGACTCCCTGTATATATGTATGTTTGTGTGTCTCTGTTTGTAATTTTGTTTACTTTTGTTTTGAAACAATCTCAGACTTGGAGAAAAATTACAATTGCAGTACAAAGAACTTCTCTTTTCTTAAACTGTTTGACAAAATGCCCATTGTCGATACTTTAGCATACAAGTAGACCGTGTTTTATTGTACCTGCAAATTCAGTTTTTGGAAACTGAAGTTCTGCGGCAGCCCTGCACTGAGGGTGTCCGTCATCTTTCCAGTAGCATTTGCACACTCTGGGTCTCTGTGTCAGTTTGGTGATTCTCGCAGTATTTCACACTTTTTCATTGTTATTTCTTAGAGTGAGCTGTGATCGGTGACTTTTGATAATACTGTTGTCATTGTTTCGGAGTTTGTAATTAATTGTAACCATGAACCGTGCCCACAGGAGATAGTGCAGTGATCTTAGTAAAATATGTGTGTTCTGACTGCCCCACCAGCCAGCCATTCCCTATCTCTCTCCTTCTCCTCAGGTCTCCCTATTCCCTGAGACTCAGCAGTATTGAAATTAGGGCAGTTAATAACCCTGCAGTGGCCTCTGAGTGTATGTGTGTTTGTCACTCAGTTGTATCCAACTCTTTGTGACCCCTGGATTGTAGCTCGCCAGGCTTCTCTGTCCATGGAGTTCTGCAGGTAAGAATACTGGAGTGGGTTGCCATTTCCCTCTCTGGGGGATCCTCCTGACCAAGGGATCAAACCCCAGCCTACTGCATTGGGTCAGATTCTTTACCATCTGAGGCACCAGGTGTTCAAGTGAAAGGAAGAGTTGCGTATCTCTTACTTGAAACCAAAAGCTAGAAATGATTATGAGCTTAGTGAGGAAAGTGTGTTGACAGCCAAGATAGGCTGACAACTAGAACTCTGTGCTGGTTAGTCAAGTTGTGAGTGCAAAAGAAAAGTTCTTGAAAGTAAAAGGGCTATTTCGTGAACACAGGAATAATAAGAAAGTGAAACAACCTTATTGATGATGCGGAAAAAGTTTGAATGACCCTTAAGCCAAAGCCAAATCTTGAGCAAACCCTGATGATGATTTAGTCATTAAGTCACATCTGACTCTCTGCAACCCCATGGACAGTGGCCTGCCAGGCTCCTATGTCTGTGGGATTCTCCGGACAAGAGTACTGGGAGTGGTTGGCATTTCCTTCTCCAGTGGATCTTCATGACACAGGGATTGAACCCGGGTCTCCCGCATTGAGGGCAGATTTACCGACTGAGCTACAAGGGAAGCCTTAAAACTCTCGTAAGTCTCTTCAGTTCTCTGAAGGCTGAGAGAGGTGAGGAAGCTGCAGAAGAGTTTGAAGGTAGCAGAGACTGATTCATGAGGCTTGAGGGAAGAAGACATACCCCCAACTTTGCTATTAATGCAAATCCAGCACGGGTTGGTTAGGTTGAGTTGAGAAGCAGTGTGGTTTGCAAGTGAACATGCCTCGTTTAGGGAGAGATCAATAGCCATACAGGGAGATATGATTAGAAAGAAGAAGAACATCATATGATGCATTTTACTTAACTGAGGCAGGATTGATGGGGTTCTGCTTGAACAAGAGCCTGAGATCTTCAACAGGTTCACAGGAATAGCTGTCCTCTGGCTTTGGAGTCTCAGTTTCTGTCTCCCCCTCCTGTAGGCCATAGGGTTTTATTCTAGAATTGTGGACCCAGGCAGATAGACACTTCACATTTACAGCAGTTGAAGTCACTAGAACAACCTGATATGGCCCTGTCCATTTCTCGGACAGCTGGTTTGGACTCCCTTTTTCTTGCCAGGTCTTTACTGATACTTGATCCCCTGGCTTTACCTGGGGATTTTTCAAGTCTTCCTGTGGTTTGTTCTCCATACCGTTGGAGTTCTTGTTGAAACCTTCACAGGTCAATTATATGTTTTAAGAGTGTATTGGCATCCTCGTCAAAAAACAAATCAGAAGTTAAGAATGGACCTCCATACATCATTTCATAAGGAATTAACAATAGTGGCCGTTTGGGGGATGTCCGTACCCTCATGAGGGCTATGGGTAGCCTATGTGTCCACTTATTATGTGTTTCTTGACATAGCTTAGCCAGAGCCCTTTTAAGAGTCTGGTTGGCTCTCTCTACCTTTCCTGAAGCTTGAGGCCTCCAGGATGAGCGGAGCTGGTATTTTATGCCTAAGCATGCGGCTAGGTTCTGGGATATCGTGGCTTTAAATGAGGGCGCATTGTCACTCTGAAGTGACCGAGGCAGCACACACCTAGGCACTATCTCCTTCAGCTGAGCTTTACAGACTTCTGTAGTTCTCTCTGTCAGTAGGGAACGCTTCGATCCATCCTGTGAATGTGTCAATAAAGACTAGCAAATAAGAAAACCCTTGGGTCTTGGGCATGGCTGTAAATTCTACTTCCCAGTCCGCTCCTGGGTATGATCCCCGATGTTGGACAGGTGTAATTAGAGGAGGTCTGGTTTTTGGGTTATTTTTTAGACAGGTGTCACAATTTTGTGTGACCTGTTTAACAACCTTAGCTAACTGGGGATGGTAGAGAATAGACTTACGCAAGATCTCTAGATTATCTCTTCCAAAATGGGTGATTTTATGTAAGGTGTTAGTAATTCTTTAAACCTGAGAATCAGGGAGTATTATTTGGGCCTGATCAGGCTGAAACCACCCATGTGACCCAATCTCCCAGCCCCGCTCAGCATATCGGGAATGTCCCCCTGGGGTAAAATCTGGAGTCAGGGTTTCCTTGGGGAAAAGGGGGCAGATAGCAGTGGCAGAGGTAGCTTCCCCGGCAGCTCGTCCTGCCTCTTGATCAGCTTTCCTATTTCCTTGAGCTTCTTTTTCTTGCCCATTTTGGTGACTCTTGCAGTGGATGACAGCTAATTTTGCAGGAAGTTTGACTGCCTCAAGGAGCCTGAGAATGAGCTCTTTGTGTTCAATAGGAGACCTTCGGGCACTGAGCATCTCTCTTTCTTTCCCAATTGCTGCATGGGCATGCGGAATGTGGAAAGCATACTTAGAGTCCATATACACATTAATCTTCTTTCCTTCGCCTAACTCCAAAGCTCTTGTCAGGGAAAAAGTTCAGCTTTCTGGGCTGAGGTGTCTGGGGGAAGAGACCCACTTTCCTTAGTTTCTTCCAGGCTCGCTACACCATATCCTGTTTCCTCTCTCCCTTTTCTACAAAACTGCTGCCATATGTGTACCAGTTTTGCTCTGGGTCAGATAACGGTGTCTCTGATAGGTCCCGGTGAGAAGAGTATAACTCGTAGGTGATTTGTATGCATTGGTGATCCAGAGGGAAAGTGGGGTATCTGGCAGTAAGGTTGCTGGATTGAAAGTCTGGCAGACCTTCAACTTTATTTCTGGAGTGTCAAGGAGGAGGGCTTGGTATTGAGTGATCCTTCCCCCTGTCATCCACCTGTCCCCTTTCGTTTCCAAGACTGCTTGCACCCGGTGAGGCATATACACTGTGGTGGGCTGACCCAGGGTCAGCTGAGATGCCTCCTTAACCATAAGAGCGGTGGCTGCTACTTCCTGGAGGCAAGTGGGCCACCCTCTGGCCACCTCATCTAGTTATTTTGAGAGATAAGCCACAGGTTGTAATACGGGCCCCATCATCTGCCCTAACACCCCAAGAGCAGTTCCTGTCCTTCCAGAAACATAGAGTCTAAAAGGCTTCTCCAGGTTGGGGAGGCCTAAAGCTGGGGCTGTAGTGATGGACTCTTTTAGGGCATTAAATGCCACCTTGCAGGTCTCATGCCAGTCGAGTGTCTCTTCCTCTTTCCCCCTTAAATTTTCATATAGGGGTCTGGCCAGATTGCCATAATTAGGAATCCAGATCCTGCAAAACCCGGTCCTTCCTTAAAATCCCCTAATCTGTTGTTTTGTTTGGGGGTACGGGGTATTTAAGATGAGGGATCTCCCCTCGAGGTCAGGCATTCTTTTTCTCTCCATAATTATAAATCCAAGGTATTTTACTTGGGTTAAGCTAATCTGAGCCTACTTGGGGGATACTCGATAACCCTTTTCATACAGGAAAGTTAGCGTTTTAAATAGTGTCCATTTGAGAGCTGGTAAAATCTGGCCTAGCTATGAGCAAGTCATCCACATACTGTATTAAACTACTGTTTGTTAAAGTTAATTCCCTTAGTTCTCTCCCCGAGGAAGTCCCGAAGATATGAGGGCTGTCCCTAAACCCTTGGGGTAGTCGAGTCCAGTCGAGAGTTGTATGGTCTCTCTTGTTTCCAAGTCCCGCCACTCAAAAGCAAAGAGTTTTTGGGATTCAGGATGGAGAGGCATGCAAAAGAAAGCACCTTGAAGGTCCAAGACTGAGAAGTACTTGGCATTTCCTGGGACTTGGGATAGGAGGGTATATGGGTTTGGGACTATGGGGTGGATGGGAACCACAGCTTCATTAACAGCTCTAGATCCTGGACGAATCGGTAAGATCCATCTGGTTTTTGAACGGGCAAGATTGGGGTGTTGCAGGGGGACTCACAGCTGATTCGAGTTCCAGTATACTGGTATTTGTTAACTAATGGCCTAAGACACTCAAGAGCTTCTGGTTTTAAGGGATATTGTCTTTTCCAGGGCTAGGGACCATTTGGTCTCAGAGAAATCTTTACTGGTGGAATATTTATGGCTAAACCAGGGCTGGAGACATCCCACACCTGGGGATTTACATCATCTAGACAAGGGACAGACTCCTCCTTTTCTACCTCTGACTGTAAATATTCAGACAGATGCAAAGAAAATTATCGACTTCTACCTTTGTGTCCCCAAGTCACTCTGGTTTGGAGGCGAAAGTATTATTCTCACCATGGAAAATTTGGAAGTTGCAAACATGAAAAATTTAAAGAGTCACGCAGAGGCTAGTCACTCTAAGCTAACCCCTAAGACATTTATTGACTGATTTCTAGCTTCTCTTCTTTAACATTTTTTATCTACAGTAATCCTGTGTGTTCCTTTTAGTTAGGGATTCATTTTTAGACTATCCTGACTCTTCCACTACGTTCCAGTTTTGGGTCTGATACACGTACAGATGTGCCAAGTGCTTCCTGAACACTATAGAACATATTTTATGTTTAAAATACTTCCATGCTTATGTAGTGAGTCAATGATTTTAAGTTTATTTGTTACACATTTCAATGTAAAAGTCAATGTGTGAACTAACATATTCACGACTTGGAAAAGTTGGCTTCTTTTTGCTGTGTGTTTGAACTCCTCACCCGACCAAAGGTCATGGAGAGGTCTATTGTTTTTCTAAAATGGTTATAGTGTTGTTTATTTTCTGGTAATTTAATTAGGGTGTGAGTTGCAAAGCTTGTGTTTCTGTTCATTTCATTCCATCTGTTCGGGTTTCTTTCTCTCTCCTGAGTCAGACAGTAATTTCCCATTGGTTGTACAGTTACCAAGGTTGGTGTCCATGCATCCGTGCTGGTCTCTCCATACATGTCCGGGTGTCCTGTGCAACACTAAGCTTAATTTATTTGGAATTGACCTAGCTGTTCAATACACTGTCATCACTCAGTTGAGCAGAGGGAGAGAAATTCAAGTGACAAAACTCCAGAGAAGCTAGTGTCAGAGCGCCCTGGCGTGGCAGGCGTGCAGGGGGTTGGGGGGAGGGGGCGGTGCGCGGAGCGCGGAGGTCCCAGGTGTCCTCCCACCCTGGGCCTCTCCAGGTCAGCCGCTGCTCAGTGGCCTCCCCCCGCCCCCATCGGTTTGGCTGCTCAGGGCCTGGTGGTCTCTGCAGCTGCCCGGCATCGTGCCCGAGGCCCCCCCTGCCCACACGCTGTCTTGCAGTCTCTCTCTGAACCCTCGACTCTTTCTGCCTCTGTCTCACCTGGCGTGGGTGCGTGCGAGTGCCTGTCCGTGTGCCTGGCTGTCACTCGTCCGCTCTCTCAGGAAGGTCCTGTGCTGGGCCCGTGGCGTGGGTGCAGGGCGGGCCTCGGTTTGGGTACAGGGCGGGGCTGAGGCACTCCAGGGGATTTGCACATCCGGCAGGATGTGCGCCTGGGGCCCCGGCTGGGCTGCCCCTAAGCCCGCAGGAAGCTCTGGGGACCGCGGCCCTGGGCCGACGCCCCGCTCGTCCGGAGCCACGTGACCCTGAGCAGCGAACGGGATGGTGGGGGGCGGGGGGTGGGGGGGCACAGAGTCGGCCTCCCCGCTCAAGCCACCCCCCACCCCAACCCCCGCCAGAGCTCCCGCAGCCTCGCCAGGCCGCTCGGGGTCCGGGAAGCGCCCCGGGCCGGGCCAGGCGCGTGCTGGCCAGGGGTGGCGTCGGCTGGTCTCCCAGCTGCAGGGTCAGTCCCAGTTTTTCCCATCAGTTTCAACAGTGACGATCACCCCACATTGTGAGTCGTCTAGATTTCTCACTGACACCCCTGTTAGGGAGTGGCTTTTTAGAGAGATAGGGAAGGTCACTTGGGGGATGTTAGTCATGAGAGAAAATAAGGGCTCAGGTGGGATTGCAGATGTCATCCAGGGGGTAAATAGAGACAGTTGTTGCTGGTACCAAGACATGAAGTTTTTTTTCCCCCTTTTCCAAAAAGGCCAAATTACGACCACATGGGGGCGCTGAGTAACAGCCCATAGCTCGGCTGGAACGGTGGGCCTTTGATATTGATACCCTGGGATGGGTTGGACATACCCCCAACCTTTGTCATTAATGCAGATGCAGCCCGGGCTGCTTAGGTTGAGTTGAGAAGCAGTGTGGTTTGCAAGTGAACATGCCTCGTTTAGGGAGAGATCAATAGCCATACAGGGAGATATGATTAGAAAGAGGAAGAACATCATATGATGCATTTTACTTATCTGAGGCAGGATTGATGGGGTTCTGCTTGAACAAGAGCCTGAGATCTTCAACAGGTTCTCAGGAATAGCTGTCCTCTGGCTTTGTAGTCTCAGTTTCTGTCTCCCCCTCCTGTAGGCCATAGGGTTTTATTCTAGAATTGTGGACCCAGGCAGATAGACCCTTCACTTTTACAGCAGTTGAAGTCACTAGAACAACCTGATATGGCCCTGTCCATTTCTCGGACAGCTGGTTTGGACTCCCTTTTTCTTGCCAGGTCTTTACTGATACTTGATCCCCTGGCTTTACCTGGGGATTTTTCAAGTCTTCCTGTGGTTTGTTCTCCATACCGTTGGAGTTCTTGCTGAAACCTTCCCAGGTCAATTATATGTTTTAAGAGTGTATTGGCATCCTCGTCAAGAAACAAATCAGAAGTTAAGAATGGTCGTCCATACATCATTTCATAAGGACTTAACAATAGTGGCCGTTTGGGGGATGTCCGTAGCCTCATGAGGGCTATGGGCAGCATATGTGTCCACTTATTATGTGTTTCTGACATAGCTTAGCCAGAGCCCTTTTAAGAGTCTGGTTGGCTCTCTCTACCTTTCCTGAAGCTTGAGGCCTCCAGGATGAGCGGAGCTGGTATTTTATGCCTAAGCATGCGGCTAGGTTCTGGGGTATCGTGGCTGTAAGTGAGGGCCCGTTGTCACACTGAAGTGACGGAGGCAGCCCAATCCTAGGCACTATCTCCTTCAGCAGAGCTTTACAGACTTCGGTAGCTCTCTCAGTCTCAGTAGGGAACGCTTCGATCCATCCTGTGAATGTGTCAATAAAGACTAGCAAGTAAGAAATCACTTGGGTCTTGGGTATGGCTCTAAATTCTACTTGCCAGTCCACTCCTGGGTATGATCCCCGATGATGGACAGGTGTAATTAGAGGAGGTCTGGTTTTTGGGTTATTTTTTAGACAGGTGTCACAATTTTGTTTGACCTGTTTCACAACCGTAGCTAACTGCGGATGGGAGAGAATAGGCTTAAGCAAGATTTCTAGATTATCTTTTCCAAAATTGGGGCTCTTATGTAAGGAGTTAGTAATGTTTTAAACCTGAGAATCAGGGAGTATTATTTGGGACTGATCAGGCTGAAACCACCCATGTGACCCAATCTCCCAGCCCCGCTCAGCATATCGGGAATGTCCCCCTGGGGTAAAATCTGGAGTCAGGGTTTCCTTGGGGAAAAGGGGGCAGATAGCAGTGGCAGAGGTAGCTTCCCCGGCAGCTCGTCCTGCCTCTTGATCAGCTTTCCTATTTCCCTGAGCCTCTTTTTCTTGCCCCTTTTGGTGACTCTTGCAGTGGATGACAGCTAATTTTGCAGGAAGTTTGACTGCCTCCAGGAGCCTGAGAATGAGCTCTTTGTGTTTAATAGCAGAGCTTCGGGCACTGAGCATCCCTCTTTCTTTCCAAATTGCTGCACGGGCATGCAGAATGAGGAAAGCATACTTAGAGTCCATACACACATTAATCCTCTTTCCTTCTCCTAACTCCAAAGCTCTTGTCAGGGCAAAATTTTCAGCTTTCTGGGCTGAGGTGTCTGGGGGAAGAGACCCACTTTCCTTAGTTTCTTCCAGGCTCACTACAGCATATCCTGCTTTCCTCTCTCCCTTTTCTACAAAACTGCTGCCATCTGTGTGCCAGTTTTCCTCTGGGTCAGATAAAGGTGTCTCTGATAGGTCCCGGCGAGAAGAGTATAACTCGTCTGTGATTTGTATGCATTGGTGATCCAGAGGGGAGGTAGGGGGATCTGGCAGTAAGGTTGCTGGATTTAAAGTCTGGCAGACCCTCAACTTTATTTCTGGAGTGTCAAGGAGGAGGGCTTGGTATTGGGTGATCCTTCCCCCTGTCATCCACCTGTCCCCTTTCGTTTCCAAGAGTGCTTGCACCCGGTGAGGCGTATACACTGTGGTGGGCTGACCCAGGGTCAGCTTAGATGCCTCCTTAACCATAAGAGCGGTGACTGCTACTGCCCGGAGGCAAGTGGGCCACCCTCTGGCCACCTCATCTAGTTATTTTGAGAGATAAGCCACAGGTTGTAATACGGGCCCCATCATCTGCTCTAACACCCCAAGAGCAGTTCCTGTCCTTCCAGAAACATAGAGTCTAAAAGGCTTCTCCAGGTTGGGGAGGCCTAAAGCTGGGGCTGTAGTGATGGACTCTTTTAGGGCATTAAAGGCCACCTTGCAGGTCTCATGCCAGTCGAGTGTCTCTTCCTCTTTCCCCCTTAAATTTTCATATAGGGGTCTGGCCAGATTGCCATAATTAGGAATCCAGATCCTGCAAAACCCGGTCCTTCCTAAAAATCCCCTAATCTGTTGTTTTGTTTGGGGGTACGGGGTATTTAAGATGAGGGATCTCCCCTCGGGGTCAGGCATTCTTTTTCTCTCCGTAATTATAAATCCAAGATATTTTACTTGGGTTAAGCTAATCTGAGCCTACCTGGGGGATACTCGATAACACTTTTCATACAGGAAATTTAGCGTTTTAAATAGTGTCCATTTGAGAGCTGGTAAAATCTGGCCTAGCTATGAGCAAGTCATCCACATACTGTATTAGACTACTGTTAGTTAAAGGTAATTCCCTTAGTTCTCTCCCCGAGGAAGTCCCGAAGATATGAGGGCTGTCCCTAAACCCTTGGGGTAGTCGAGTCCAGTCGAGAGTTGTATGGTCTCTCTTGTTTCCAAGTCCCGCCACTCAAAAGCAAAGAGTTTTTGGGATTCAGGATGGAGAGGCATGCAAAAGAAAGCACCTTGAAGGTCCAAGACTGAGAAGTACTTGGCATTTCCTGGGACTTGGGATAGGAGGGTATATGGGTTTGGGACTATGGGGTGGATGGGAACCACAGCTTCATTAACAGCTCTAGATCCTGGACGAATCGGTAAGATCCATCTGGTTTTTGAACGGGCAAGATTGGGGTGTTGCAGGGGGACTCACAGCTGATTCGAGTTCCAGTATACTGGTATTTGTTAACTAATGGCCTAAGACACTCAAGAGCTTCTGGTTTTAAGGGATATTGTCTTTTCCAGGGCTAGGGACCATTTGGTCTCAGAGAAATCTTTACTGGTGGAATATTTATGGCTAAACCAGGGCTGGAGACATCCCACACCTGGGGATTTACATCATCTAGACAAGGGACAGACTCCTCCTTTTCTACCTCTGACTGTAAATATTCAGACAGATGCAAAGAAAATTATCGACTTCTACCTTTGTGTCCCCAAGTCACTCTGGTTTGGAGGCGAAAGTATTATTCTCACCATGGAAAATTTGGAAGCTGCAAACATGAAAAATTTAAAGAGTCACGCAGAGGCTAGTCACTCTAAGCTAACCCCTAAGACATTTATTGACTGATTTCTAGCTTCTCTTCTTTAACATTTTTTATCTACAGTAATCCTGTGTGTTCCTTTTAGTTAGGGATTCATTTTTAGACTATCCTGACTCTTCCACTACGTTCCAGTTTTGGGTCTGATACACTTACAGATGTGCCAAGTGCTTCCTGAACACTGTAGAACATATTTTATGTTTAAAATACTTCCATGCTTATGTAGTGAGTCAATGATTTTAAGTTTATTTGTTACACATTTCAATGTAAAAGTCAATGTGTGAACTAACATATTGACGACTTGGAAAAGTTGGCTTCTTTTTGCTGTGTGTTTGAACTCCTCACCCGACCAAAGGTCATGGAGAGGTCTATTGTTTTTCTAAAATGGTTATAGTGTTGTTTATTTTCTGGTAATTTAATTAGGGTGTGAGTTGCAAAGCTTGTGTTTCTGTTCATTTCATTCCATCTGTTCGGGTTTCTTTCTCTCTCCTGAGTCAGACAGTAATTTCCCATTGGTTGTCCAGTTACCAAGGTTGGTGTCCATGCATCCGTGCTGGTCTCTCCATACATGTCCGGGTGTCCTGTGCAACACTAAGCTTAATTTATTTGGAATTGACCTAGCTGTTCAATACACTGTCATCACTCAGTTGAGCAGAGGGAGAGAAATTCAAGTGACAAAACTCCAGAGAAGCTAGTGTCAGAGCGCCCTGGCGTGGCATGCGTGCAGGGGGTTGGGGGGAGGGGGCGGTGCGCGGAGCGCGGAGGTCCCAGGTGTCCTCCCACCCTGGGCCTCTCCAGGTCAGCCGCTGCTCAGTGGCCTCCCCCCGCCCCCATCGCTTTGGCTGCTCAGGGCCTGGTGGTCTCTGCAGCTGCCCGGCATCGTGCCCGAGGCCCCCCCTGCCCACACGCTGTCTTGCAGTCTCTCTCTGAACCCTCTACTCTTTCTGCCTCTGTCTCACCTGGCGTGGGTGCGTGCGAGTGCCTGTCCGTGTGCCTGGCTGTCACTCGTCCGCTCTCTCAGGAAGGTCCTGTGCTGGGCCCGTGGCGTGGGGGCAGGGCGGGCCTCGGTTTGGGTACAGGGCGGGGCTGAGGCACTCCAGGGGATTTGCACAGCCGGCAGGATGTGCGCCTGGGGCCCCGGCTGGGCTGCCCCTAAGCCCGCAGGAAGCTCTGGGGACCGCGGCCCTGGGCCGACGCCCCGCTCGTCCGGAGCCACGTGACCCTGAGCAGCGAACGGGATGGTGGGGGGCGGGGGGTGGGGGGGCACAGAGTCGTCCTCCCCGCTCAAGCCACCCCCCTCCCCAACCCCTGCCAGAGCTCCCGCAGCCTCGCCAGGCCGCTCGGGGTCCGGGAAGCGCCCCGGGCCGGGCCAGGCGCGTGCTGGCCAGGGGTGGCGTCGGCTGGTCTCCCAGCTGCAGGGTCAGTCCCAGTTTTTCCCATCAGTTTCAACAGTGACGATCACCCCACATTGTGAGTCGTCTAGATTTCTCACTGACACCCCTGTTAGGGAGTGGCTTTTTAGAGAGATAGGGAAGGTCACTTGGGGGATGTTAGTCATGAGAGAAAATAAGGGCTCAGGTGGGATTGCAGATGTCATCCAGGGGGTAAATAGAGACAGTTGTTGCTGGTACCAAGACATGAAGTTTTTTATCCCCCTTTTCCAAAAAGGCCAAATTACGACCACATGGGGGCGCTGAGTAACAGCCCATAGCTCGGCTGGAACGGTGGGCCTTTGATATTGATACCCTGGGATGGGTTGGACATACCCCCAACCTTTGTCATTAATGCAGATGCAGCCCGGGCTGCTTAGGTTGAGTTGAGAAGCAGTGTGGTTTGCAAGTGAACATGCCTCGTTTAGGGAGAGATCAATAGCCATACAGGGAGATATGATTAGAAAGAGGAAGAACATCATATGATGCATTTTACTTATCTGAGGCAGGATTGATGGGGTTCTGCTTGAACAAGAGCCTGAGATCTTCAACAGGTTCACAGGAATAGCTGTCCTCTGGCTTTGGAGTCTCAGTTTCTGTCTCCCCCTCCTGTAGGCCATAGGGTTTTATTCTAGAATTGTGGACCCAGGCAGATAGACCCTTCACTTTTACAGCAGTTGAAGTCACTAGAACAACCTGATATGGCCCTGTCCATTTCTCGGACAGCTGGTTTGGACTCCCTTTTTCTTGCCAGGTCTTTACTGATACTTGATCCCCTGGCTTTACCTGGGGATTTTTCAAGTCTTCCTGTGGTTTGTTCTCCATACCGTTGGAGTTCTTGCTGAAACCTTCCCAGGTCAATTATATGTTTTAAGAGTGTATTGGCATCCTCGTCAAGAAACAAATCAGAAGTTAAGAATGGTCGTCCATACATCATTTCATAAGGACTTAACAATAGTGGCCGTTTGGGGGATGTCCGTAGCCTCATGAGGGCTATGGGCAGCATATGTGTCCACTTATTATGTGTTTCTGACATAGCTTAGCCAGAGCCCTTTTAAGAGTCTGGTTGGCTCTCTCTAACTTTCCTGAAGCTTGAGGCCTCCAGGATGAGCAGAGCTGGTATTTTATGCCTAAGCATGCGGCTAGGTTCTGGGGTATCGTGGCTGTAAGTGAGGGCCCGTTGTCACACTGAAGTGACGGAGGCAGCCCAATCCTAGGCACTATCTCCTTCAGCAGAGCTTTACAGACTTCGGTAGCTCTCTCAGTCTCAGTAGGGAACGCTTCGATCCATCCTGTGAATGTGTCAATAAAGACTAGCAAGTAAGAAATCACTTGGGTCTTGGGTATGGCTCTAAATTCTACTTGCCAGTCCACTCCTGGGTATGATCCCCGATGATGGACAGGTGTAATTAGAGGAGGTCTGGTTTTTGGGTTATTTTTTAGACATGTGTCACAATTTTGTGTGACCTGTTTCACAACCGTAGCTAACTGCGGATGGGAGAGAATAGGCTTAAGCAAGATTTCTAGATTATCTTTTCCAAAATTGGGGCTCTTATGTAAGGAGTTAGTAATGTTTTAAACCTGAGAATCAGGGAGTATTATTTGGGACTGATCAGGCTGAAACCACCCATGTGACCCAATCTCCCAGCCCCGCTCAGCATATCGGGAATGTCCCCCTGGGGTAAAATCTGGAGTCAGGGTTTCCTTGGGGAAAAGGGGGCAGATAGCAGTGGCAGAGGTAGCTTCCCCGGCAGCTCGTCCTGCCTCTTGATCAGCTTTCCTATTTCCCTGAGCCTCTTTTTCTTGCCCCTTTTGGTGACTCTTGCAGTGGATGACAGCTAATTTTGCAGGAAGTTTGACTGCCTCCAGGAGCCTGAGAATGAGCTCTTTGTGTTTAATAGCAGAGCTTCGGGCACTGAGCATCCCTCTTTCTTTCCAAATTGCTGCACGGGCATGCAGAATGAGGAAAGCATACTTAGAGTCCATACACACATTAATCCTCTTTCCTTCTCCTAACTCCAAAGCTCTTGTCAGGGCAAAATTTTCAGCTTTCTGGGCTGAGGTGTCTGGGGGAAGAGACCCACTTTCCTTAGTTTCTTCCAGGCTCACTACAGCATATCCTGCTTTCCTCTCTCCCTTTTCTACAAAACTGCTGCCATCTGTGTGCCAGTTTTCCTCTGGGTCAGATAAAGGTGTCTCTGATAGGTCCCGGCGAGAAGAGTATAACTCCTCTGTGATTTGTATGCATTGGTGATCCAGAGGGGAGGTAGGGGGATCTGGCAGTAAGGTTGCTGGATTTAAAGTCTGGCAGACCCTCAACTTTATTTCTGGAGTGTCAAGGAGGAGGGCTTGGTATTGGGTGATCCTTCCCCCTGTCATCCACCTGTCCCCTTTCGTTTCCAAGAGTGCTTGCACCCGGTGAGGCATATACACTGTGGTGGGCTGACCCAGGGTCAGCTTAGATGCCTCCTTAACCATAAGAGCGGTGACTGCTACTGCCCGGAGGCAAGTGGGCCACCCTCTGGCCACCTCATCTAGTTATTTTGAGAGATAAGCCACAGGTTGTAATACGGGCCCCATCATCTGCTCTAACACCCCAAGAGCAGTTCCTGTCCTTCCAGAAACATAGAGTCTAAAAGGCTTCTCCAGGTTGGGGAGGCCTAAAGCTGGGGCTGTAGTGATGGACTCTTTTAGGGCATTAAAGGCCACCTTGCAGGTCTCATGCCAGTCGAGTGGCTCTTCCTCTTTCCCCCTTAAATTTTCATATAGGGGTCTGGCCAGATTGCCATAATTAGGAATCCAGATCCTGCAAAACCCGGTCCTTCCTAAAAATCCCCTAAGCTGTTGTTTTGTTTGGGGGTACGGGGTATTTAAGATGAGGGATCTCCCCTCGGGGTCAGGCATTCTTTTTCTCTCCGTAATTATAAATCCAAGGTATTTTACTTGGGTTAAGCTAATCTGAGCCTACCTGGGGGATACTCGATAACACTTTTCATACAGGAAATTTAGCGTTTTAAATAGTGTCCATTTGAGAGCTGGTAAAATCTGGCCTAGCTATGAGCAAGTCATCCACATACTGTATTAGACTACTGTTTGTTAAAGTTAATTCCCTTAGTTCTCTCCCCGAGGAAGTCCCGAAGATATGAGGGCTGTCCCTAAACCCTTGGGGTAGTCGAGTCCAGTCGAGAGTTGTATGGTCTCTCTTGTTTCCAAGTCCCGCCACTCAAAAGCAAAGAGTTTTTGGGATTCAGGATGGAGAAGAATGCAAAAGAAAGCACCTTGAAGGTCCAAGACTGAGAAGTACTTGGCATTTCCTGGGACTTGGGATAGGAGGGTATATGGGTTTGGGACTATGGGGTGGATGGGAACCACAGCTTCATTAACAGCTCTTAGATCCTGGACGAATCGGTAAGATCCATCTGGTTTTTGAACGGGCAAGATTGGGGTGTTGCAGGGGGACTCACAGCTGATTCGAGTTCCAGTATCTCGGTATTTGTTAACTAATGGTTTAAGACACTCAAGAGCTACTGGTTTCAAGGGATATTGTCTTTTCCAGGGCTAGGGAGCATTTGGTCTCAGAGAAATCTTTACTGGTGGAACATTTATGGCTAAACCAGGGCTAGTGACATCCCACACCTGGGGATTTACATCATCTAGACAAGGGACAGACTCCTCCTTTTCTACCTCTGACTGTAAATATTCAGACATAGGCAAAGAAAATTATTGACTTCTACCTTTGTGTCCCCAAGTCACTCTGGTTTGGAGGCGAAAGTATTATTCTCAAAATGGAAAATTTGGAAGCTGCAAACATGAAAAATTTAAAGAGTCACGCAGAGGCTAGTCACTCTAAGCTAACCCCTAAGACATTTATTGACTGATTTCTAGCTTCTCTTCTTTAACCTTTTTTTATCTACAGTAATCCTGTGTGTTCCTTTTAGTTAGGGATTCATTTTTAGACTATCCTGACTCTTCCACTACGTTCCAGTTTTGGGTCTGATACACTTAGAGATGTGCCAAGTGCTTCCTGAATACTATAGAACATATTTTATATTTAAAATACTTCCATGCTTATGTAGTGAGTCAATGATTTTAAGTTTATTTGTTACACATTTCAATGTAAAAGTCAATGTGTGAACTAACATATTCACGACTTGGAAAACTTGGCTTTTTTTTGCTGTGTGTTTGAACTCCTCACCCGACCAAAGGTCATAGAGAGGTCTATTGTTTTTCTAAAATGGTTATAGTGTTGTTTATTTTCTGGTAATTGAATTAGGGTGTGAGTTGCAAAGCCTGTGTTTCTGTTCATTTCATTCCATCAGTTCGGGTTTCTTTCTCTCTCCTGAGTCAGACAGTAATTTCCCATTGGTTGTCCAGTTACCAAGGTTGGTGTCCATGCATCCGTGCTGGTCTCTCCATACATGTCCGGGTGTCCTGTGAAACACTAAGCTTAATTTATTTGGAAATGGCCTAGCTATTCTATACACTGTCATCACTCAGTTGAGCAGAGGGAGAGAAATTCAAGTGACAAAACTCCAGAGAAGCTAGTGTCAGAGTGCCCCGGCGTGGCCTGCGTGCAGGGGGTTGGGGGGGAGGGGTCGGGGCGCGGAGCGCGGAGATCTCAGGTGTCCTCCCACCCTGGGCCTCTCCAGGCCCGCCGCTGATCAGTGGCCTCCCCCCGCCCCCATCGCTTTGGCTGCTCAGGTCCGGGTGGTTTCTGCAGCTGCCCGGCATCCTGCCCGAGGCTCCCCCTGCCCACACGCTGTCTTCCAGTCTCTCTCTGAACCCTCGACTCTTTCTGCCTCTGTCTCACCTGGCGTGGGTGCTTGCGAGTGCCTGTCCGTGTGCCTGGCTGTCGCTCGTCCACTCTCTCAGGAAGGTCCTGTGCTGGGCCCGTGGCGTGGGGGCAGGGCGGGCCTCGGTTTGGGGACAGGGCAGGGCTGAGGCACTCCAGGGGGTTTGCACAGCCGGCAGGATGGGCGCCTGGGGCCCCGGCTGGGCTGGCCCTAAGCCCGCAGGTGGCTCCGGGGACCGCGGCCCCGTGCCGACGCCCCGCTCGTCCGGAGCCACGTGACCCTGAGCAGCGAACGGGATGGTGGGGGGCGGGGGGTGGGGGGCCACACAGACGTCCTCCCCGCTCAAGCCACCCAACTCCCCAAACCCCGCCAGAGATCCCGAAGCCTCGCCAGGCCGCTCGGGGTCCGGGAAGCGCCCCGGGCCGGGCCAGGCGCGTGCTGGCCGGGGGTGGCGTCGGCTGGTCTCCCAGCTGCAGGGCCTGTCCCGGTTTTTCCCATTAGTTTCAACAGTGACAATCACCCCACATTGTGAGTCGTCTAGATTTCTCACTGACACCCCTGTTAGGGAGTGGCTTTTTAGAGAGATATGGAAGGTCATTTGGGGGATGTTAGTCATGAGAGAAAATAAGAGCTCAGTTGGGATTGCAGATGTCATCCAGGGGGTAAATAGAGACAGTGGTTGCTGGTACCAAGACATGAAGTTTTTTTTCCCCCTTTCCCCAAAAGGCCATATTACGACCACATGGGGGCGCTGAGTAACAGCCCATAGCTCGGCTGGAAGGGTGGGCCTTTGATATTGATACCCTGGGATGGGTTGGACATACCCCCAACCTTTGTCATTAATGCAGATGCAGCCCGGGCTACTTAGGTTCAGTTGAGAAGCAGTGTGGTTTGCAAGTGAACATGCCTCGTTTAGGAAGAGATCAATAGCCATACAGGGAGATATGATTTGAAAGAGGAAGAACATCATATGATGCATTTTACTTATCTGAGGCAGGATTGATGGGGTTCTGCTTGAACAAGAGCCTGAGATCTTCAACAGGTTCACAGGAATAGCTGTCCTCTGGCTTTGGAGTCTCAGTTTCTGTCTCCCCCTCCTGTAGGCCATAGGGTTTTATTCTAGAATTGTGGACCCAGTCAGATAGACACTTCACTTTTACAGCAGTTGAAGTCACTAGAACAACCTGATATGGCCCTGTCCATTTCTCGGACAGCTGGTTTGGACTCCCTTTTTCTTGCCAGGTCTTTACTGATACTTGATCCCCTGGCTTTACCTGGGGATTTTTCAAGTCTTCCTGTGGTTTGTTCTCCATACCGTTGGAGTTCTTGTTGAAACCTTCACAGGTCAATTATATGTTTTAAGAGTGTATTGGCATCCTCGTCAAAAAACAAATCAGAAGTTAAGAATGGACCTCCATACATCATTTCATAAGGAATTAACAATAGTGGCCGTTTGGGGGATGTCCGTACCCTCATGAGGGCTATGGGTAGCCTATGTGTCCACTTATTATGTGTTTCTTGACATAGCTTAGCCAGAGCCCTTTTAAGAGTCTGGTTGGCTCTCTCTACCTTTCCTGAAGCTTGAGGCCTCCAGGATGAGCGGAGCTGGTATTTTATGCCTAAGCATGCGGCTAGGTTCTGGGATATCGTGGCTTTAAATGAGGGCGCATTGTCACTCTGAAGTGACCGAGGCAGCACACACCTAGGCACTATCTCCTTCAGCTGAGCTTTACAGACTTCTGTAGTTCTCTCTGTCAGTAGGGAACGCTTCGATCCATCCTGTGAATGTGTCAATAAAGACTAGCAAATAAGAAAACCCTTGGGTCTTGGGCATGGCTGTAAATTCTACTTCCCAGTCCGCTCCTGGGTATGATCCCCGATGTTGGACAGGTGTAATTAGAGGAGGTCTGGTTTTTGGGTTATTTTTTAGACAGGTGTCACAATTTTGTGTGACCTGTTTAACAACCTTAGCTAACTGGGGATGGTAGAGAATAGACTTACGCAAGATCTCTAGATTATCTCTTCCAAAATGGGTGATTTTATGTAAGGTGTTAGTAATTCTTTAAACCTGAGAATCAGGGAGTATTATTTGGGCCTGATCAGGCTGAAACCACCCAGGTGACCCAATCTCCCAGCTCTGCTCAGCATATCGGGAATGTCACCCTGGGGTAAAATCTGGAGCCAGGGTTTCCTTGGGGAAAAGGGGGCAGATAGCAGTGGCAGAGGTAGCTTCCCCGGCAGCTCGTCCTGCCTCTTGATCAGCTTTCCTATTTCCTTGAGCTTCTTTTTCTTGCCCATTTTGGTGACTCTTGCAGTGGATGACAGCTAATTTTGCAGGAAGTTTGACTGCCTCAAGGAGCCTGAGAATGAGCTCTTTGTGTTCAATAGGAGACCTTCGGGCACTGAGCATCTCTCTTTCTTTCCCAATTGCTGCATGGGCATGCGGAATGTGGAAAGCATACTTAGAGTCCATATACACATTAATATTCTTTCCTTCGCCTAACTCCAAAGCTCTTGTCAGGGAAAAAGTTCAGCTTTCTGGGCTGAGGTGTCTGGGGGAAGAGACCCACTTTCCTTAGTTTCTTCCAGGCTCGCTACACCATATCCTGTTTCCTCTCTCCCTTTTCTACAAAACTGCTGCCATCTGTGTGCCAGTTTTCCTCTGGGTCAGATAAAGGTGTCTCTGATAGGTCCCGGCGAGAAGAGTATAACTCGTCTGTGATTTGTATGCATTGGTGATCCAGAGGGGAGGTAGGGGGATCTGGCAGTAAGGTTGCTGGATTTAAAGTCTGGCAGACCTTCAACTTTATTTCTGGAGTGTCAAGGAGGAGGGCTTGATATTGGGTGATCCTTCCCCCTGTTATCCACCTGTCCCCTTTCGTTTCCAAGACTGCTTGCACCCGGTGAGGCGTATACACTGTGGTGGGCTGACCCAGGGTCAGCTTAGATGCCTCCTTAACCATAAGAGCGGTGGCTGCTACTGCCCGGAGGCTAGTGGGCCCCCCTCTGGCCACCTCATCTAGTTATTTTGAGAGATAAGCCACAGGTTGTAATACGGGCCCCATCATCTGCCCTAACACCCCAAGAGCAGTTCCTGTCCATTCAGAAACAAAGAGTCCAAAAGGCTTCTCCCGGTTTGGGAGGCCTAAAGCTGGGGCTGTAGTGATGGACTCTTTTAGGGCATTAAAGGCCACCTTGCAGGTCTCATGCCAGTCGAGTGGCTCTTCCTCTTTCCCCCTTAAATTTTCATATAGGGGTCTGGCCAGATTGCCATAATTAGGAATCCATATCCTGCAAAATCTGGTCCTTCCTAAAAATCCCCTAAGCTGTTGTTTTGTTTGGGGGTACGGGGTATTTAAGATGAGGGATCTCCCCTCGGGGTCAGGCATTCTTTTTCTCTCCGTAATTATAAATCCAAGGTATTTTACTTGGGTTAAGCTAATCTGAGCCTACTTGGGGGATACTCGATAACCCTTTTCATACAGGAAAGTTAGCGTTTTAAATAGTGTCCATTTGAGAGCTGGTAAAATCTGGCCTAGCTAAGAGCAAGTCATCCACATACTGTATTAGACTACTGTTTGTTAAAGTTAATTGCCTTAGTTCTCTCCCCGAGGAAGTCCCGAAGATATGAGGGTTGTCCCTAAACCCTTGGGTTAGTTGAGTCTAGTCGAGAGTTGTATGGTCTCTTGTTTCCAAGTCCCGCCACTCAAAAGCAAAGAGTTTTTGGGATTCAGAATGGAGAGGAATGCAAAAGAAAGCACCTTGAAGGTCCAAGACTGAGAAGTACTTGGCATTTCCTGGGACTTGGGATAGAAGGGTATATGTGTTTGGGACTTTGGGGTGGATGGGAATCACAGATTCATTAACAGCTCTTAGATCCTGGATGAATCGGTAAGATCCATCTGGTTTTTGAACGGGCAAGATTGGGGTGTTGCAGGGGGACTCACAGCTGATTCGAGTTCCAGTATCTCGGTATTTGTTAACTAGTGGTCTAAGACCCTCAAGAGCTTCTGGTTTTAAGGGATATTTTCTTTTCCAGAGCTAGGGAGCATTTGGTCTCATAGAAATCTTTACTGGTTGAACATTTATGGCTAAACCAGGGCTGGAGACATCCCACACCTGGGGATTGACCTCATCTAGACAAGGGACAGACTCCTCCTCTTCTACCTCTGACTGTAAATATTCAGACATAGGCAAAGAAAATTATCGACTTCTACCTTTGTGTCCCCAAGTCACTCTGGTTTGGAGGCGAAAGTATTATTCTCACCATGGAAAATTTGGAAGCTGCAAACATGAAAAATTTAAAGAGTCACGCAGCGGCTAGTCACTCTAAGCTAACCCCTAAGACATTTATTGACTGATTTCTAGCTTCTCTTCTTTAACCTTTTTTATCTACAGTAATCCTGTGTGTTCCTTTTAGTTAGGGATTCCTTTTTAAACTATCCTGACTCTTCCACTACGTTCCAGTTTTGGGTCTGATACACTTAGAGATGTGCCAAGTGCTTCCTGAATACTATAGAACATATTTTCTGTTTAAAATACTGCCATGCTTATGTAGTGAGTCAATGATTTTAAGTTTATTTGTTACACATTTCAATGTAAAAGTCAATGTGTGAACTAACATATTCACGACTTGGAAAAGTTGGCTTTTTTTTGTTGTGTGTTTGAACTCCTCACCCGACCAAAGGTCATGGAGAGGTCTATTGTTTTTCTAAAATGGTTATAGTGTTGTTTATTTTCTGGTAATTGAATTAGGGTGTGAGTTGCAAAGCCTGTGTTTCTGTTCATTTCATTCCATCTGTTCGGGTTTCTTTCTTTCTCCTGAGTCAGACAGTAATTTCCCATTGGTTCTCCAGTTACCAAGGTTGGTGTCCATGCATCCGTGCTGGTCTCTCCATACATGTCCGGGTGTCCTGTGAAACACTAAGCTTAATTTATTTGGAAATGACCTAGCTGTTCAATACACTGTCATCACTCAGTTGAGCAGAGGGAGAGAAATTCAAGTGACAAAACTCCAGAGAAGCTAGTGTCAGAGCGCCCCGGCGTGGCATGCATGCAGGGGATTGGGGGGAGGGGGCGGTGCGCGGAGTGCGGAGGTCTCAGGTGTCCTCACACCCTGGGCCTCTCCAGGTCCGCCGCTGCTTAGTGGCCTCCCCCCGCCCCCATCGCTTTGGCTGCTCAGGGCCGGGTGGTTTCTGCAGCTGCCCGGCATCCTGCCCGAGGCCCCCCCTGCCCTCACGCTGTCTTCCAGTCTCTCTCTGAACCCTCGACTCTTTCTGCCTCTGTCTCACCTAGCATGGGTGCGTGCGAGTGCATGTGCGTGTCGCGGGCTTTCGCTCGTCTGCTCTCCCAGGAAGGTCCTGTGCTGGGCCCGTGGCGTGGGGGCAGGGCGGGCTCGGTAGGGTGAAAAGGCGGGGCTGAGGCGCTCCAGGGGCTTTGCACAGCCGGCAGGACGTGCGCCTGGGGCCCCGGCTGGGCTGCCTCTAAGCCCGCACGATGCTCCGGGGACCGCGGTCCCGGGCCGAAGCCCCACCCGTCCGGAGCCACGTGACCCTGAGCAGCGAAAGGGATGGTGGGGGGCAGGGGGTGAGGGGGCACCGAGACGTCCTCACTGCTCTACCCACCCCCCCTCCCCCCACCCCAGGTTCCGCAGGCATGCCAGGCCCTGACCGGGCCAGACGGGTGCTGGCCGGGGTTGGCGGTGTGCGGGGCCGTGGCGCCCTCCGCTGGCCCCCGAGCTGCCGGCCCTGGTTGGTCGGAGTCCAGTCGCGGGTCGTGCGGCTCAAGTGCAGCACGCGCCAGTCGAGAGCTGTGGCCCCAGGCCCGAAGGGCATGTCAGAATGCATGGGAGGCGCCGCGCGGAGCTCTTAGGGAGCCTGACAGCCGCCTCGGTCTAAGGCCATAGCACCCTGAATGTGCCCTATGTCCTCTGATCTGGGAAAATGAGTAGGGCCGGGCCTGGTCAGTACTTGCATGGGAGACCGCCTAGTAGTTAGGCGGTTTTGTGATTTTTCTGAATGCCTACTTCACAAAGTTACTATTGGATGACTGCACACAGGAAAACGAATAATGTTTTCGTACATAATCTTAAGAATCCAGCAGCTGGTCATTCTTTTTCCTGTCCTAACACAGCTAACTGTAAGTCACTTGCTGTAAGTTCTACTGACTTAAGACCCTCATCCCTAACGGAAGGTATATAGGAAAACCCATAATATATCTAAATAAACATGAAAGATAGAACGATGAGAAAAAAGAAAATTCTCAGTGACATCTTAGTTGGTATATGAAACACGATGATTATGAAAGCACAACCCATAATCAAGTCCAGGCCATGGAAGCCTGTGACTTTCACTGAGTGTTGACTTCCCTTTCAGCTGAGGTTGTAAAAAGTGCTTTGTAAAATCCTGAGGTTTGAAACACTTGTAACCTCCTGAGGAGACTGCAATCAGAAGGCTTTCTAGAATATCCTGACGCTGTGGTGAGCTGAAGCAAAACATTCTGCAGAGGTCGGAAGACAGACATGTTTGGCTGTGGGGATGACTTCTACTGCACTTAGGGAGAAAGGGCATGTACAAGTGGAGAAGCAACACCACAGTGACGGAATCTTTAAAGACTCCATACATGGAGAAGGAAATGGCAACCCACTCCAGTATTCTTGGCTGGAAAAATCCATGGACAGAGGAGTCTGGCGGGCTGAAGTCCACGGGATTCCATGACTGATCGTGTGTGCACGAGGGTGGAGGGAGACGGGTTGGTAGCAAGAAACTGGTAGAACTAATAAATAAAACAACAACAACAAAAGAAAAAACTAAAGACTCGATAAAAATGACAATGACTGGTAGGAATAAACCTTCAGAAGTGCCTTCTCAGACCTCCCGTCTGAAGCACAAGCGTAATAAAGACATTGAGTTTTCATGGTCTCAGACAAAATTAGACTGGCTTATGACAATGGGCAGAGAGGCTCCTCTAAGACATCGGGGCTGGGCTTTACTGGAGGATGCACATCGATTGAGTGCATGGCTATGTTTTATGGAACTATGTCTTACTGGCAGGGCGAAGGCATCTTCTTGAAGAACACAGCAAATAACACTACAAATTCAAGGAACTTGGCTACAATGACAATAGCTGATTTCATGTTGGCTACTGCTTGGCAGAGCTGGGTTCGCCTCTCCCATTAAGAACCTCAGTGGCCAGCTGTGAATGTAACCATTAGTTTCTCACTTAGAAACCGAACCTAATACTTGCCATGTGCACTAGTGCAAGAACAGTGCAATACCCAACAGGTAAAGGAATATGACAAGTGCCCACCAAGTCAAACAAAAGAGGAGGAGATAGGGAATCTATCTGAAAAACAATTTAGAATAATGATAATAAAAATGATCCAAATCTTGAAAACAAAATGGAGTTACAGATAAATAGCCTGGAGCCAAAGATTGAAAAGATGCAGGAAATGCTTAACAAAGACCTAGAAGAAATAAAAGAGAGTCAATTAAAAATGAATAATGCAATGAATGAGATCAAAAACACTTTGGAGCGAACCAAGAGTAGAATAACGGAGACAGAAGATAGGATAACTGAGGTAGACAATAGAATAGTGGAAATAAATGAAGCAGAGAGGAAAAAAGAAAAAAATGATCAAAAGAAATGAGGACAACCTCAGGGACCTCTGGGACAATGTGAAACGCCCCACATTCGAATCATAGGAGTCCCAGAAGAAGAAGACAAAAAGAAAGGCCATGAGAAAATACTCGAGGAGATAATAGCTGAAAACTTCCCTAAAATGGGGAAGGAAATAGCCACCCAAGTCCAAGAAACCCAGAGAGTGCCAAACAGGATAAACCCAAGGCGAAACACTCCAAGACACATATTAATCAAATTAACAAAGATCAAACACAAAGAACAAATACTAAAAGCAGCAAGGGAGAAACAACAAATAACACACAAAGGAATTCCCATAAGGATAACAGCTGATCTACCAATAGAAACCTTCCAGGCCAGAAGGGAATGGCAGGACATAATGAAAGTAATGAAAGAAAATAATCTACAACCTAGATTACTGTACCCAGCAAGGATCTCATTCAGATATGAAGGAGAAATCAAAAGCTTTACAGACAAGCAAAAGCTGAGAGAATTCAGCACCACCAAACCAGCTCTTCAACAAATGCTAAAGGACCTTCTCTAGACAGGAAATGCAGAAATGTTGTATAAACATGAACCCAAAACAACAAAGTAAATGGCAACGGGACCACACCTATCAATAATTACCTTAAATGTAAATGGGTTGAATGCCCCAACCAAAAGACAAAGATTGGCTGAATGGATACAAAAACAAGACCCTTATATATGCTGTCTACAAGAGACCCACCTCAAAACCAGAGACACATACAGACTAAAAGTGAAGGGCTGGAAAAATATATTTCACGCAAATGGAGACCAAAAGAAAGCAGGAGTCACAATACTCATATCAGATAAAATAGACTTTCAAATAAAGGATGTGAAAAGAGACAAAGAAGGACACTACATAATGATCAAAGGATCAATCCAAGAAGAAGATATAACAATTATAAATATATATGCACCCAACATAGGAGCACCGCAATATGTACGGCAAACGCTAATGAGTATGAAAGAGGAAATGAATAGTAACACAATAATAGTGGGAGACTTTAATACCCCACTCACAACTATGGATAGATCAACTAAACAGAAAATCAAAAAGGAAACACAAACCTTAAATGATACAATGGACCAGCTAGACCTAATTGATATCTATAGGACATTTCACCCCAAAACAATCAATTTCACCTTTTTCTCAAGTCCACACGGAACATTCTCCAGAATAGATCACATCCTGGGCCATAAATCTGGTCTTGGAAAATTCAGAAAAATTGAAATCATCCCAGTCATCTTTTCTGACCACAGTGCAGTAAGATTAGATCTCAATTACAGGAAAAAAATTGTTAAAAATTCAAACATATGGAGGCTAAATAACACGCTTCTGAATAACCAAAAAATCATAGAAGAAATCAAAAAAGAAATCAAAATATGTATCGAAATGAATGAAAATGAAAACACAACAACCCAAAACCTATGGGACACTGTAAAAGCAGTGCTAAGGGGAAGGTTCATAGCATTACAGGCTTACATCAAGAAACAAGAAAAAAGCCAAATAAATAACCTAACTCTACACCTAAAGCAATTAGAGAAGGAAGAAATGAAAAACCCCAGGGTTAGCAGAAGAAAAGAAATCTTAAAAATTAGGGCAGAAATAAATGCAAAAGAAACTAAAGAGACCATAGCAAAAATCAACAAAGCTAAAAGCTGGTTTTTTGAAAAAATAAACAAAATTGACAAACCATTAGCAAGACTCATTAAGAAACAAAGAGAGAAGAACCAAATTAACAAAATAAGAAATGAAAAGGGTGAGATCACAACAGACAACACTGAAATACAAAGGATCATAAGAGACTACTACCAGCAGCTCTATGCCAATAAAATTGACAACTTGGATGAAATGGACAAATTTTAGAAAAGTATAACTTTCCAAAACTGAACCAGGAAGAAATAGAAGATCTTAACAGACCCATCACAAGCAAGGAAATCGAAACTGTAATCAAAAATCTTCCAGGAAACAAAAGCCCAGTACCAGATGGCTTCACAGCTGAATTCTACCAAAAATTTAGAGAAGAGCTAACACCTATCTTACTCAAACTCTTCCAGAAAATTGCAGAAGAAGGTAAACTTCCAAACTCATTCTATGAGGCCACCATCACCCTAATTCCAAAACCACACAAAGATGCCACAAAAAAAGAAAACTACAGGCCAATATCACTGATGAACATAGATGCAAAAATCCTTAGCAAAATTCTAGCAAATAGAATCCAACAACATCTTAAAAAAATCATACACCATGACCAAGTGGGCTTTGTCCCAGGAATGCAAGGATTCTTCAATATCTGCAAATCAATCAATGTAATACACCACATTAACAAATTGAAAGATAAAAACCATATGATTATCTCAATAGATGCAGAGAAAGCCTTTGACAAAATTCAACACTCATTTATGATTAAAACTCTCCAGAAAGCAGGAATAGAGGGAACATACCTCAACATAATAAAAGCTATATATGACAAACCCACAGCAAGCATCACCCTCAATGGTGAAAAATTGAAAGCATTTCCCCTGAAATCAGGAACAAGACAAGGGTGCCCACTCTCACCACTATTATTCAACATAGTCTTGGAAGTTTTGGCCACAGCAATCAGAGCAGAAAAAGAAGTAAAAGGAATCCAGATAGGAAAAGAAGAAGTGAAACTCTCGTTGTTTGCAGTTGACATGATCCTCTACATAGAAAACCCTAAATACTCTTCCAGAAAATTACTAGAGCTAACCAATGAATATAGTAAAGTTGCAGGATATAAAATTAACACAGAGAAATCCCTTGCATTCCTATATACTAACAATGAAAAAACAGAAAGAGAAATTAAGGAAACAATACCATTCTCCATTGCAACAAAAAGAATAAAATACTTAGGAGTATATCTACCTAAAGAAACAAAAGACCTGTACATAGAAAACTATAAAACACTGATGAAAGAAATCAAAGAGGACACAAACAGATGGAGAAACATACCGTGTTCATGGATTGGAAGAATCAATATTGTCAAAATGGCTATTCTACCCAAAGCAATCTATAGATTCAATGCAATCCCTATCAAACTACCAACGGTATTTTTCACAGAACTAGAACAAATAATTTCACAATTTGTATGGAAATACAGAAAACCACGAATAGCCAAAGTAATCTTGAGAAAGAAGAATGGAACTGGAGGAATCAACCTGTCTGACTTCAGTCTCTACTACAAAGCCACAGTCATCAAGACAGTATGGTACTGGCACAAAGACAGAAATATAGATCAATGGAACAGAATAGAAAGCCTAGAGATAAATCCACGAACCTATGAACACCTTATCTTTGACAAAGGAGGCAAGGATATACAATGGAAAAAAGACAACTGCTTTAACAAGTGGTGCTGGGAAAACTGGTCAACCACCTGTAAAAGAATGAAACTAGAACACTTTCTAACACCACACACAAAAATAAACTCAAAATGGATTAAAGATCTAAATGTAAGACCAGAAACTATAAAACTCCTAGAGGAGAACTTAGGCAAAACACTCTCCGACATGAATCACAGCAGGGTCCTCTATGACCCACCTCCCAGAATATTGGAAATAAAAGCAAAAATAAACAAATGGGACCTAATGAAACTTAAAAGCTTCTGCACTACAAAGGAAACTATAAGTAAGGTGAAAAGACAGCCCTCAGATTGGGAGAAAATAATAGCAAATGAAGAAACAAAGGATTAATCTCAAAAATATACAAGAAACTCCTGAAGCTCAATTCCAGAAAAATAAATGACCCAATCAAAAAATGGGCCAAAGAACTAAACAGACATTTCTCCAAAGAAGACATACAGATGGCTAACAAACACATGAAAAGATGCTCAACATCACTCATTATTAGAGAAATGCAAATCAAAACCACAATGAGGTACCATTACACGCCAGTCAGGATGGCTGCTATCCAAAAGTCTACAAGCAATAAATGCTGGAGTGGGTGTGGAGAAAAGGGAACCCTCTTACACTGTTGGTGGGAATGCAAACTAGTACAGCCACTATGGAAAACAGTGTGGAGATTTCTTAAAAAACTGGAAATAGAACTGCCATTTGACCCAGCAATACCACTTCTGGGCATACACACCACGGAAACCAGATCTGAAAGAGACACGTGCACCCCATTGTTCGTCGCAGCACTGTTTATAATAGCCAGGACATGGAAGCAGCCTAGATGCCCATCAGCAGATGAATGGATAAGGAAGCTGTGGTACATATACACCATGGAATATTACTCAGCCATTAAAAAGAATTCATTTGAATCAGTTCTAATGAGATGGATGAAACTGGAGCCCATTATTCAGAGTGAAGTAAGCCAGAAAAATAAAGAACATTACAGCATACTAACACATATATATGGAATTTAGAAAGATGGTAATGATAACCCTATATGCAAAACAGAAAAAGAGACACAGAAGTACAGAACAGACTTTTGGACTCTGTGGGAGAAGGTGAGGGTGGGATGTTTCAAAAGAACAGCATGTATTTTATCTATGGTGAAAGAGATCACTAGCCCAGGTGAGATGCATGAGACGAGTGCTCGGGCCTGGTGCACTGGGAGGACCCAGAGGAGTCGGGTGGAGAGGGAGGTGGGAGGGGGGATCGGGATGGGGAATACGTGTAACTCTATGGCTGATTCGTGTCAATGTATGACAAAACCCACTGAAATGTTGTGAAGTAATTGGCCTCCAACTAATAAAATAAAATTAAAAAAAAAAAACTGAGCTATCCTAAAAATTAAAAAAAAAGCTACCTCTTCTATGCAACATCTGTGTGTCTTCTGTCTGTCTTCTTCCTCGCTGACGCCACTCATCCCTTGGGTATTCCTGGTCCTGCTGGGGCTGGACCTCGGCAATTTTGCTCAATGCTTTGGATCCTAGTGGAAAAACATGCTGTTAATCCTACTTTTGCGAGGATTAAAACCATCGTAAAAACTGGAATTTGTTTAAATATTTTTGGTTTAAATATATCTTGTGTATATAATTACCCAGATTACTGTTGGGTATTAGATTGCTATGTTACAATATGTACGGCATACATGAGTTCCACTGTTATTGATATGATATGTGGTGGAGAGGTATTTGGTGGTGCAAGTGATTTAAATGATGTGTTCACAGTGTTTATATTCCTGTTATGTGGTTAATGGGTCTTGGATTCACGTTTGAAATATGACTCCCTTGTCTTTTGTGATGCATGAGAAGTGCTGAAATTGAAGATGATGCAGGTTAAGTCTAGGGTTGAGGGTGTGAGTAGGGTGGGGGGGAGGGTGTGGGTTAGGTTAAGGGTGTGGATTAGGGTGTGGGTTACATTGTGGCTTAGGGGTTAGAAGTTAGGGGTGTGGGTGAGGGTGAGGGCTGAGGGGTGAAGGTGTCAGGTTAGGGTTGGGATGATGCGTTAGGGTTAGTGTGTCAGGTTAGGGTTAGGGGGTCGGGTTGGTGTTAGGTTCTGGGATAGGGTTACGGTGTTGGTTAGGGTTAGGGTGTCGTGTTGGGGTTAGGGTTAGGGCAAGGGCGAGGGCAATTTCGCCTGGGACCTTATGGAGGGGCCTCACAGTCAAAGGTAAAGGCAAAGTCACATCCACACTTCTGTTCCATCCCCTTTGCTCTATAGTAGAGCTCTAGTAAGCCTAGGCCTGGTAGGAAAACTCTTGGCTCCTGTGGGGACACATCCTGTGTGTGAATCTGCATACCAGACCTAGGGGCCACAGGGCGCCTGTTTTCTTCTGGGAGAGGGGACCCTGAAGCGGTGTTGCCTGGCAACAGCTTGAAAATCCATTAAATTGCACTTTACGTACCTCTGACAAAGCTAGATTTGCTCCACCTTTTCGCCATTTGGAAGCAAACCTTCCATACCCTCTCCCCAAGTAGGCAATGGGCCTACTTTGAGTAGAAAGTCCCCTTGAGGAGCTGAGCCCAGGAAGGCACCCAGTCATGTCAAACACACTCCAGCTGCTTACTTCCTCATGGGCAGTATCACTATCAGCTAGGAATGTCTTTGCAAGGATTGAAAAGGGAAGGGGAGATACATGGCCCTGCCTCTGAAATTTCAGTCCTCTGAGCAGAACTGGAATTCAATTGTATCAGCGAAACTGTGCCTTCCAAAGAGGCTTGCAAACACACCCCGAGTGGCTGCCTCTTCTTCCCTGAAGAAGGCTCCCTTTCCCTGCATCCTGCGGACTCCCTGTCCCAGCCTCCTGGAAAAGCGCTTCTTGGAGTTCCTTCTTGGAGTTCCTTTCTTAGTTGCAGTTATCCCTCAACTTGGGGCCATAGGGAGTAGCCCCACACTCACAGGGGAAGGCAGACCCACCTCCACACATCTCTTCCATCCCCTTTGCTCTGTAGGACAATTCTAGTGAGCCTAGGTCTGTCAGAAAATTCTTGACTTTGACGGGAACACACCCTGTGTGTGAACCTGCATACCCGACCTAGGGGCCACAGGGCGCCTGTTTTGCTCGAGTGGGCCTTGAAGCAGTACAGCCTAGTGAGAGCTTGAAAATCCATCCAATTGCTCCTTTCTTACCTCTGACACCTTGCTTTGTTCCACCCTTTGGCAGTGTGGAGGGAAGAGGGCCCAACCCCGTCCTCAAGCGGACATGGGGCCTACTTTGAGAGGAAAGGCCCCCTTGAGGAGCTGAGCCCATCAAGGCACCCAGTCATGTCAAATATACTCCCACTGCTTGCTTCTTCATGGGTAGTACCACTATCAGCTTGGAATGTCTTTGCAAGGATCACAAAGGGAAGGGGAGATACACGACCCTGCCTCTGGAACTTCGGTCCTCTGAGCAGACCTGAGTGTTCTAGGGAGCCTAGGACTGTCAGGAAAATTCTTGGCTCCTACGGGGACACACCCCATATGTGAACCTGCATACCGGACCTCGGGGCCACAGTGTGCCTGCTTCTCTCGGTGTGCCTAAAGCGGTGCAGCCTAGCAACAGCTATTGAGCCTAGGTCTGTCTGGAACATTTTGGATCCTGTGGGGAAAACACCCTGTGCACACCCCTAGATACCGGGCCTAGGGGCCAAAATTCTCACATGTCTCCTGGGGAACCCTAACACAGTGTGACCTAGCAACTGCTTGAAAATCCATCCCATTGCTGTTTTCCTCCTTCTGATACAGCTAGCATTGCTCCTTGCTTTGGGATATCTCAAGCAAGGGGCGAGTCCATAACTGCTCTCCTGGGGCCCAATGGATGTGCAAGGTGCCCTCAACCAGGTGACCCCAGCATGCCACCTGGCCCCCTCAGACACACTCCCGCAGCCTTCTTCCTCATGGGAAGCACCCCTCTGACCCAGGAATGTGTTTGCAAGGCTCCGAATGTGCAGGGAGACACATGGCCCTGACTCTGGAATTGAGGTCCTTGGGGCAGGCCTGCAGGTCTGACATCTGAGAAGCAAAACACTTGCTGCAAATAGAGGCCTGAAAACACACTCTGTGTATGACTTTCCTTCCTCCAAGGAAGATAGCTTTCCCAGTCTCCTGCATGCTGAGTGTCACACAGCTGGAATGTGCTTGCGTGGAGGTCATGATTCAGTGGCAATGGCCCCTGAGGCCCTGTGCCCAGGTAGGGCGCCCACACTCACAGGCAAATCAAAGCAACTTCCAAATGAGTCAGCTCTTCACATCTAGTGGCCAAAGTATTGGAGTTTCAGGTTCAATATTAGTCTTTCCAATGTATATTCAGACCTGATTTCCTTTAGGATGGAGTGGTTGGGTCCTCTTATAGTCTAAGCAAACTTCAAGCATCTTCTTCAGCACCACAGTGCAAAAGCATCAAATCTTTGGCTGTCAACTTTCTTTATAGTCCATCTTTCACATCCATACATGACATGGAAAAACCTTAGCCTTGACTAGACGGATCTTTGTTGGCAAAGCAATGTCTCAGCTTTTTAATATGCTGTCTAGTTTGGTTATCACTTTCCTTCCAAGTCGTAAGCATCTTTTAATTTCATGGCTGCAGTCACCATCTGCAATGATTTCCGAGCCCCGAAAAATAAAATCTGCGACTGTTTCCACTGTTTTCTCATCTATTTGCCAAGAAGTGATGAGACTGGATGCAATGATCTTAGTTGTCTGAACGCTGAGCATTAAGCTACCTATTTCACTCTCCTCTTTCTCTTTCATCAAGAGGCTCTTTAGTTCTTCACTTTCTGCCATCAGGGTGGTGTCATCTGCATATCTGAGGTTATTGATATTTCTCCCAGCAATCTTGATTCCAGTTTGTGCTTCATCCAGTGCAGCATTTCTCACGATGCCCTATATATAAGCAGATATAAGTTAAATAAGCAGGGTGCCAATATACAGCCTTGACATATTCCTTTTCCTATTTAGAACCAGTCTGTTGGTCCAGGTCCAGTTCTGTTTCTTCCTGACCTGCATATAGGTCTTTCAAGAGGCAGGTCAGGTGATCTGGTATTCTTATCTCTTTCAGAATTTTCCCCAGTTTATTGTGATACACACAGTCAAAGGCTTTGGCATAGTCAACAAAGCAGAAATAAGTGTTTTTCTGGAACTCCCTTGCTTTTTCAATTATCCAGTGGATTTTGGCAATTTGATCTCTGGTTCCTCTGCCTTTTCTAAATCCATCTTGAACATTTGGAATTTCACGGTTGACATATTGCTGAAGCCTGGCTTGGAGAATTTTGAGTGTTACTTTACTAGCATGTGAGATGAGTCCAGTTGTGTGACAGTTTGAACATTCTTTGTCATTGCCTTTCTTTGAGACTGGAATGAAAACTGAGCTAACAACCTAGATGTTTTCAATTGCATATGCTAAAAGAACTGCCTTTGCAGTTTCCAAGGGAAAAAAGTTTCATTTTAACCAATTTTCTCTGAAGTTCAAGGAATATCATGGACATCCTCCATCAAAAAGTCATCTTTCTTTTATGTAATCACAGTTTCATGCCTAAATTATAGACCAACTCATGCTCAAATTGACTCTGATATCAGGGGCAGATCAGCTAGCTGATAAAAAGCTTGGATTGTCCCTCTGGAGGAAAGTGAGACCTTGGTACCAAGAGAAGAATCTGAGGGCTTAAGGGAATTTGCAGGAGTGGGGAAATCTTGGTCCATCCTACATGTACCATACTTAAATAATGCTTATTTATTTTACGGAAGTAAAAAAAAAAAAAAAAAAAAAAAAAAAAAAAAAAAAAAAACAGATGATAAAAACAAATATAAATCACTGAAAGGTAAATAAATTCATCATCTGTGATTGAAAGCTGCATTCTAAGAAAGCTGTGTTCTCTTAACCTAGAGAGTAGACTAAATTCCAGTCTGGTACCAGCTTACCAGATAACAAACAAAAAGCGTTGTTTATGGGTAAGCTCAGGAAAGTCTTTTCCATGTATCTTGAGGTAGCAGTATTTTTGCAAAGGCATCAGTGTGAAACCATGGAAGGCATGTTTAAAACCTGATTAGATAAAAATTGACAAAATAAAAATTGACAAAATTGACAAAATAAAAAGTGACAAAATAGTCACTGCTGTGACTTGAAACACTTTAATATGATAACTAGAATTATAACTGACAGCATTTTACCAGGACATATCAGATTTTCATGGATGTCACATAGTTTCTAGGATACCTACATTAGTAACTGAAGGAGTCTTTGGGCTTAGAAAAGAAAACAACAGTCTCAAAGGCCCTTGCTTGTATCATTTAACGTTGGAGAAAACAAAATCGAACTTTAGGTCCCACCCTGAGGCTCCAGGCCGGTTATATCTATCTATTTTCCCATGCAGCGTAGTGCCTGCTGGAAGTCCAAGGGATTTATCCTGCCTGGTAATTTCACCAGCTGGGACTCCACAACCCTTAGTCTGGCCGGCTGACCCAGCCCTGCTTCCAGCACTTTGCAGGCCAGCAGGCCCTTGACCACCTGCTGGGACAGGAAAGGGAAGGGTCCACGAATTGCATCCTAGAAACTTAGTAGGGTGCATGTATTTAAAAACCTGGTGGCCACCCAGGCAGGAGAGAAGGGAGGAGGGCACCTTGCTGCCCTTTCATGGGGGAATCTGTGGCTGTCCTGCTGAGAGGGGGCCTTTCCATGGGGACCCTGTGCAATAAGTTTGGTGTTTTGGAACTGAATAATTAGAACGTGTAAAATTTTTAATTTATGTGGTGCTTTAATTAAAAAAAAAACAAAAAAACAAAAAAACAAGCAGCTCCAAGTTTTCTGCAAATTGAGGCCTCAAACTTGAAGGCCTATTTTCCTTCCACTGTGGCATTCTATGAAGAAATGTGCATTTTTTAAAGAAAAGGGTCAGAAAAGTGAGGGAAACAGAAAAGCCAGAGGTGCCCCAGGAGTTTGGTGAAGGTCTTAGGAGGTCACTTGTAAATGCTGCTGGCCATCGGGAGGCAGTCTCTTGTGACCAATGGGCACAGAGCTCTGCAGGCTTGTCCTTTGCATGGATGTTCTTGTTTGTGGAAATCCAGCTCAGAGCCATCTCCTGATGTGTAAGAATTTCCCAGACTAGACCCCTAGGCAAATCCCACAGGGCCAGGGACTCCTTTCTTCATTGTATTTGTCTGTTTGACTGAAAACCAGAAATGGCATATTTTTCTTTCAATCTGGTCTATCATCCAGGCCTTGGAGTAATATTTCCCCTCCCCCTCAATAGGCTTGGGTTCCGGTGATGAATTATAGTCAGTTGTCCATGATTTCGCAGATGAGGAAACTGAGAGTCGGAGAGGGCGGAGGACTGTCCAAGGGAGAATGGGATATCCTTCCAGGAACACTGGCTCCTGGGTTTTTAATGAGCTTCCTACCCAGCATGGTCATTAAGTGGCAAGGGTTGACATTGAGAATAAACTATTGGTGGAAATGAAAAAGGCTTTTTGAAAGAATGTGCCTACCAGCTGTGCATCTTATGGAGTATTTTCATTGTACTTCCCAGCCCTTGGAAAGTGCTGGGCACAGGGCAGATGCTTCATCATTTTTATTGAATAAGTTCAATGTCACACAATTGTATCTGTAGTGTCAGCAACACTATGAGGTATATTAGAACAGTGATGGTCCCAGTTGGTACCCACAAGGATATTTTTAAAAAATGAAACAAATCTCTCTGATCATCACCAAGGCTATCAGAGGTCTATTGCAGACTCCACACAAGGGAGGGTCTACCTCTTGGGACATCCCCACTTCAGCATCTCCCTAAACCAGCAATCTAGGACAGCTGAGTACACTTGAAGTTCCTTCCTTGACCTTGGGAGTTTTTTTGGAAGACAATTTTTTGACAGACAGGGGTGGGGCAAGGTTTTGGGATGTTTCAAGTGCAGTCCATTTATTGTGCACTCTATTTCTGTTTCTGTTCCCTGGAGGCTCAGTTGGTAAAGAGTCTGCCTGCAATGAGGGAGACCCGGGTTTAATCCCTGGGTCAGGGAAATCCCCTGGAGAAGGAAATGACAGCCCACTCCAGTATTCTTGCCTGAAGAATTCAATGGACTGAGGAGCCTGGTGGGCTACCAAGGGCTGGACATGGCTGAGTGATCAAACTCTTATTTCTATTATTATTTCACCAGCTCCACCTCAGATCATCAGGCATTAGATCCTAGAGGTTGGGGGCCGCTGCTTTAGTTCCCTCTTTCATCTTCTACACAGCTCCAGCATGCTTCCTCCTCCTCTTCCACCTGCAGAACTACCTGCTGGGCTTCTCTGAGTGTGACTAAGAGTTTCCTTCCCTCACTGTCTTTCCTCTGAGTCCCTTTTCCTAAATGGGTTTCCATGATCTCCTTTAGGCACTTTTTCCCCAGGTGGTGCTAGTGGTAAAGAACCTACCTGCCAATGCAGGAATCCTATCCCTGGGTTGGGAAGATCCCCTGGAGGAGGGCACCCAGCCCACTCCAGTATTCTTGCCTGGAAAATTCCCATGGACAGAGGAGCCTGGTGGGCTCTGACAGTCAGACGTGATTGAAGCGACTTAGCACAGCATACCATAGGACCTTTGAACTGCAGACTCATGTGATTGTTTGGATTCTTTGGAGTCCCTTGTTATTCCACGTGTATGTTAGGGTCAGCTTGTATATTGCTTCCTAAAGGCCTGGAGAGGGTAATAGGCAGGAAGGCCAGGGGTCTCCAGACAGAGGGAATAGGCTGCAAGTGTCAGACGTTTTTTCATCTCTCAAGCAGCTGGAGGAACGAAACGAGTGCTACATTTTTTCCCCTTCTCAATACAAATTTAAGAGGTTTCTCTTAAAATTTTGTGTTGCTATGACGACTCCTGGCTCCACCTGAACTTAACTTTTCTCAAACCTTCAGCTAAGGAATGCATTTTGTCTTAAGGAAAGGTTTGTCTTAAGCTATGTTAATATACTACGTATTTCTGCTAGACTCTGTCTTCAGGTCGGTTCCCCCTAAAGGCTCAGAACCGACTTGACAAACCAATATGTTTTACTCATACCTGTTCTCCTAATCTATGTTAATGAAATGATATATTTGCTTGGAAATCTGCCTTTCTTCAAAATTCATGTCAATCATTCTATGGCCCGGGATGACTCACCTGCTGCCAATATTATCTCAATGCATGTTGTGGGTGAGGGGCCTGGTGTCATTCTTTGAGACATTGCCTTTCTTTCATTAGCAGACTGCTAGTGGCTGTATAACATCTGCCTAAAGACTAGCAGGGGGTACTCTTACTGCCCCCGTCTGATGTCTATGTGAGCAGGTTTCTCTATCTCTTTTATACTTTAATAAAACTTTATGACACAAAAGCTCTGAGCGATCAAGCTTTGTCAACTGGCCCTGGATTGAATTCTTCTCCTCTGGAGGCCAAAAATCCTGGCGCCTTTTGTGGTTCAGCAATGACCTTTCAGTCTTTTGTAATTCATATTGAATCTTCATTTCAGATTGAAGATGCATTCCATGGTATTGCCATCTTAAGTCTTTCCATCGCTATGGAATATCTGTGCATGTATTCAGGATATTTTTCAGCAATCGTGTATAATTTCCAATGTGCCAGTCTTGTCATCCTCATTACACCCACGGCAAAATATTTTATTAATGTTGACACTATCAAAAGGAAATTGTTTTTTTAAATTCCTTTTCAGATTATTATTTGCTAGTGTATACAGATAAAACTGTGTAATCATTCATTTTTATCAGCTTGGACAGCTTGATAGTTGTCTTTACTTTCTTTACTTCCTCATACTTTAAGATTATCCTAGCTTATATATTTACTGTCTCGCCCCTAGTCTCAATCGTTTATTCAAAGAATTTCTGTCCTTTTTTTTAAACACTGAATTATTTTTGACAATGCTGGGTCTTTGTAGCTAGATGCCTAGTTGTAGTGAGCAGAGGCTACCCTCTAGTTGACTTGCCATGGCTTCTCATTGCAGTGCTTTCTCTGGTTGCAGAACTTGGGCTCTGGAGCATGCAAGTACTTCAATAGTTGTACGGGGGCTTAGTTGCCCCTGGGCATGTGGAATCCTCTAGGACCAGGGGTTGAACCAGTGTTCCCTGCATTGGTAGGCAGATCCTTTACCACTGGGCCACCAGGGACATTCCCTGTTCTTTTTCATTATAGAGTGATATTTAAAACATACATGTAGGAGCTAAATATGCTCAGCTGACAATATTTCGAAATATATACATGTATTCCAGCTTATATATTCAGTTGAGGGTAATTTGTGATGATGTCTCCATGAATCTTGTAACCTTTCCTTTTGTTTATCCATAACTTACCATTCCAAAGGTAAGATACCTGGCTTCCACCACTTGTCATGTATGGAATTCAGTGCTTGTCCCATGTGGTTACTGAAACAACTGTCAGACTGTCTTCCAAAGGGGGCTGTGCATGCATCCCACCAGTATCTTGAGTATGTTTCTGTAGGAGAGTTTACTATCAGTATACCCTCCGTGGCCAGGTGTCTATTTCAATCTTTACCAGTTATGAATGGGCTTGTTTGCTCTAGTGTTCTTGGACAATTTGAGGACTCCTGTCTAGATATGAGGGACACAGGAATCTCCTTGAGGCTTGGCAGGGCAATCAGCACACTTCTCGAGGTGAGGAGGGAGACCCAGGGTCCCTTTCCAGTTGCCATAGGGATATTGGGATTCCTACCAATTTTCAAGAGGAGTCAGGCATCATCACCTTTTGAATCATTGAATTCTGCATGCCTCTCGAGGTGTCAACGGGATGTGAGGCCTCCTGTCGATAAGAGGCGGGGACCTAGGACTTTCTCTATGCTCTCCATAGGGGATTCACACATCCCTTCATCCTGTGAGATGAAAGATGAGCCTGCATTCAAGCCACTGTAGGGAAATCGGACCTTCTTTCGAGTCAGGGCGTCTCAGGGTCAATTCCACTTGAGGCAGCAAACTCAGGGTCCCTCCCACATACTTACTGCTGAGAGACACCTCCTCTGATTGTGCTTGTGGAATGGTGGCATACTTCTTGAGTGGAAGCCAGGGAATCAGCTCTCATTTCAAGATGATTTGGGGTACATGGAGCTTTCCTCGAGTTGCTGTGCTGAACTTGGTGTTCTTCTAGACTTGGGACAGTGTTCTCGGGGAATCTCTGCAGTTGCCTAAAGGAAGCCAACCCACTTGTCGTGTTTGATGCGGAACACGGGATGGCTCTGAAGCCAATGCAGTGGAATAGGGACTCATCTCGAGTTGATTTGGGATACACGAAGCTATTTCCCATTGCTGCAGTGACATCAGGGTCCCTCTGGACTTGAGACAGTGTTCTTGGGGACTCTCTGGAATTCCATCAAGCAAGTAATGGCTTCTTACGTATTTGATGGGGAACACGGAATTGCTCTGCATGCAATGCAGGGGAATCAAGCCTCATCTCGCGGCGAGAAGGCAGTCTCATGGTTTCTCTCGAGTTGCGGCGCGAACCTGGGGTATATTCTCCAGGTACGGCGGGGATGGCCCTTCAAAACTCATGTTTGTTCAGCGACGTCAGGACTCCTGTCTAGTTACGAGGGACACCTCAGGAATCTCTTCGAGGCTTGGCAGGGCAATAGGGACGCTTCTCAATGTGAGGCGGGAGACCCAGGGTTCCTTTCCAGTTGCCACAGTGAGACTGGGATTCCTATCAATTTTCAAGAGGAGTCAGGCGTCATCACCTTTTGAAACATTGAATTCCGCCTACCTCCATGTCAAAGGGATGTGAGACCTCCTGGCGTGATGAGGCCAGGACTTAAGGCTTTCTCTAGGGTCTCCGTATTGGATTCAGACATCCCTTCATCTTGTGCAATGAAAGACGAACCTGCATTCAAGCCACTGCAGGGAAATCCGGCCTTCTTTCTTGTCAGGGCATTCGGACTCCATTCCACTTGAGGCAGCAAACTCAGGGTCCCTCCCCCATATCTATTGATGAGAGAAGCCTCCTCTTGGGGTGCTTGTGGAAAGTTGGCATACCTCTTAAGTTGAATCCTGGGAATCTGCTCTCATCTCGAGATGATTTGGGGTACATAGAGCTTTCCTCAAGTTGCTGTGCTGAACCTGGTGTTCCTCGAGACATGGGACGGTGTTTTCGGGGAGTCTCTGGAGTTGCCTAAAGAAAGTGAAGCAACTTGTCTTGCTTGATGGGGAAAGCGGAATTTCTCTGGAGCTAATGTGGCAGAATTGGGCCTCATCTACAGTTGATTTGGTGTACACAGAATTATTTCGCGTTGCTGCAGTGACCTCAGGGTCCCTCTAGGCTTGTGAGTGTGTTCTTGGGGACTCTCTGGAGTTCCATCAAGCAAGTCAAGGCTCCTACGCATTTCATGGGGAAAACGGAATTGCTTTGCACGCAATGCAGAGGAATCTGGCCTCATATAGTGGCGAGGGGATGTCTCATGCTTTTTCGCGAGTTGCGCTGGGAACCTGGAGTATATTCTCGAGTTACAGCGGGGATGGCCCTTCAAAAGTCGTGTTTGTTCAGCGACGTCAGGACTCCTGTCTAGTTATGAGGGACACCTCAGGAATCTCTTCGAGGGTTGACACATCAATAGGGACGCTGCTAGAGGTGAGGCGGGAGACCCAGGGTCCCTTTCCAGTTGCCACAGGGATACTGGGATTCCTATCACTTTTCAAGAGGAGTCAGGCATCGTCACCTCTTGAAGCAATGAACTCTTGGTGCCTCTCTAGGTGTCAAAGGCATGTGAGGCCTCCTGTCGAGAGGAGGAGGGGAACTAGGGCTTTCTCTAGGGTCTCCACAAGGGATTCAGACATCCCATTGTCTGGTGAGATGAAAGACAAGCCTCCATTCAAGCCACTGCAGGGAAATCAGGCCTTCTTTTGAGTCAGGGCATCTCGGTGTCCATTCCATTTGACGCAGCAAACTCAGGGTCCAACTCACATACCTATTGCTGAGAGAAGCCTCCTCTAGAGGTGCTTGTGGAAAGTTGGCATACCACTTGAGTCAAAGCCAGGGAATCAGCTCTAATCTCGAGACGATTTGGGGTACATGGGGCTTTCTTCGAGGTGCTGTGTTGCAACTGGTGTTCCTCCAGACTTGGGACGGTGTTCTCGGGGAATCTCTGGAGTTGCCTAAAGGAAGTAAAGCCACTACTCCTGTTTGATGGGGAACACGGGATGGCTCTGGAGCAAATGCAGGGGAATTGGGCCTCGGCTCGAGTTGATTTGCAGTATGGAGCTATTTCGCATTGCTGCGGTGACACAAGGGTCCCTCTAGACTTGTGACAGTGTTCTTGGGGACTCTCTGGAATGCCATCAAGCAAGTCAAGATTCCTTACGTGTTTGATGGGGAACACGGAATTGCTCTGCAATGCAGAGCAATCAGGCCTCATCTTGCGGCCAGGGGGAAGTCTCATGGTTTATCTCAAGTTGCGGTGGGAACGTGGGGCATATTCTCGAGTTAAGGTGGGGATAGACTTTCAAAACTCCTGTTTGTTAAGCGACATCAGGACTCTTGTCTAGTTATGAGAGACACCTCAGGAATCTCTTTGAGGCTTGGCAGGGCAATAGGGACGCTTCTTGAAGTGAGGCGGGAGACCCTGGGTCCAATTCCAGTTGCCACAGTGATATTGGGATCCCTATCACATTTCAAGAGGAGTCAGGCATCGTCACCTTCTAAGCATTGAACTCCGCGTGCCTCTCGGGATGTCAAAGGGATGTGAGGCCTCCTGTCGAGATGAGGCGGGGACATAGGGTTTCCTCTAGGTCCTCCACAGGGGATTCAGACATCCCTTCATCTTGTGAGATGAAAGACGAGCCTACATTAAAGCCACTGCAGGGAAATCTGGCCTTCTTTTGAGTCAGGTCATCTTGGTGTTCATTCCACTTCAGGAAGCAAACTCAGGGTCCAACTCACATGCATATTGCTGAGAGAAGCCTCCTCTTGAGGTGCTTGCAGAAAGTTGGCATACCTCTTGAGTCGAAGCAGGGAAATCAGCTCTAAATCTCAAGACGATTTGGGGCACATGGGGCTTTCCTCGAGTTGCTGTGTTGTACCTGGTGTTCCTCTACACTTGGGACAGTGTTCTCGGGGAATCTCTGGAGTTGCTTAATGAAGTCATGCCACTTGTGTTTGATGGGGAACGCAGAATGACTCTGGAGCCAATGCAGGGGAATGGGGCAGCATCTCGAGTTGATTTGGGGTAGACGGATCTATTTCCCGTTTCTGCACTAACCTCACGGTCACTCTAGACTTGTTACAGTGTTCTTGGGTACTCTCTGGTGTCCCATCAAGCAAGTCAAGGCTCCTTACATGTTTGATGGGGAACACAGAATTGCTCTGCATGCAATGCAGAGGAACCGGGGCTCATCTCGTGGCCAGGGAGAAGTATCATGGTTTTTCTCGAGTTGCGGTGGGATCCTGGGGTATATTCTCGAGTTACGGTGGGGATGGCCCTTCAAAACTCGGATTTGTTCAGCTATGTCAGGACTCCTGTCTAGTTAAGAGGGACACCTCGGGAATCTCTTCGAGGCTTGGCAGGCAATAGGGACGCTTTTGGAGATGAGGCGGGAGACCCAAAATCCCTTTCCACTTGTGACATGGATATTGGGATTCCTATCACTTTTCAAGAGGAGTCAGGCATCGTCACCTCTTGAAGCAATGAACTCTTGGTGCCTCTCTAGGTATCAAAGTCATGTGAGGCCTCCTGTCGAGATGAGATGGGGAACTAGGGCTTTCTCTAGGGTCTCCACAGGGGATTCAGACATCCTTTCATCTGGTGAGATGAAAGACGAGCCTGCATTAAAGCCACTGCAGAGAAATCGGGCCTTTTTTTGAGTCAGGGCATCTCGGGGCCCATTCCACTTCAGGCAGCAAACTCAGGGTCCAACTTACATACCTATTGCTGAGAGAAGCCTCCTCTAGAGGTGCTTGTGGAAAGTTGGCATACCTCTTGAGTTGAAGCCAGGAAATCAACTCTAATCTCGAGACGATTTGGGGTACATGGCGCTTTCCGCGAGTTGCTGTGTTACGCTTGGTGTTCCTCTAGACTTATGACAGTGTTCTCGGGGATTCCCTGGAGTTGCCTAAAGGAAGTCAAGCGCCTTGTCGTGTTTGATGGGGAAAGTGGGATGGCTCTGGAGCCAATGAAGGGGAATCGGGCCTCATCTCGAGTTGAAATGAGTGAATCACGTGTGAATCACGTGTGCATCAAGTGTGAATCACGTGTCCATCATGTGTGTGTCACATGTGTGTCACGTGTGCATCACGTGTGCATCACGTGTGGGTGACATGTCCATCACGTGTGAGTCACGTGTTCATCAGGTGTGTGTCACGTGTCCATGACGGGTGAATCACGTGTTCATCACATGTGCGTCACTTGTGTGTCACGTGTGCATCACGTGTGTGCACGTGGGAATCACGTGTGCGTCACGGGTGCGTCATGTGTGCATCACGTGTCCATCACGTGTGCGTCACTGGTGCATCACGTGTCCATCACGTGTGCGTTACGTGTGCGTCACGAGTTCATCATGTGTGCGACATGTGTTCGTCACGTGTTCATCACGTGTGCATCAAGTTTGCGTCACGTGTGAATCACGTGTTCGTCACGTGTGTGTCACGTGTTCATCACGTGTCCATCATGTGTACATCACGTGTGAGTTACATGTGCGTCTCGTGTGCATCACATGTTCGTCATGTGTGCGTCACGTGTTCGTCACGTGTGTGTCACGTCTGCATCACATATTCATCACATACGTGTTACGTGTGCATCACATGTGCATCACATGTGCGACACGTGTGCGTCACGTGTTCGTCACGTGCGCATCACGTGTGCATCAAGTTTGCGTCCTGTGTGAATCATGTGTTCATCACGTGTGTGTCACGTGTTGATCACGTGTCCATCATGTGTGCATCACATGTGCGTCACGTGTGTGTCATGTGTGCATCACGTATTCATCACATATGGGTTATGTGTGCATCACGTGTTCATCACGTGTGAGTCACATGTGCCTCACGTGTTGTTCACTTGTTCACAACGTCTGTGTGACGTGTGCATCATGTTTTCATCACGTGTGCATCACATGTTCATCATGTGTGAGGCACGTGTTCATCACATGTGCGTCACGAGTTCTTCACGTGTGAATCATATGTCCATCACATGTGCATCACTTGTGCAACACGTGTTCGTCACGTGTGCGCCACGTGTGCGTCACCTGTGAATCACTTGTTCATCACGTATTCATCACGTGTGTGTTATGTGTGCATCACGTGTTCATCACATGTGTATCACGTGTGAATCACGTGTGCATCACCTGTTCATTACATGTGCATCACGTGTGAATCACGTGTTCATCACGTGTGCCTCACTTGTGCACCACATGTTCATCACATGAGCATCAGGTGTGCATCACGTGTTCATCACGTGGGCATCACGTGTGCACCTCATGTGCACCTTGTGTGCATCACGTGTGAATCAGGAAAAGAACTGAATGGGATAGAGTAGAGATCTCTTCAAGAAAATTAGAGATACCAAGGGAACACTTCATGCAAAACTGGGTTTGATAAAAGATAGAAATGCTATGGACCTAGCAGAAGCATAAGCTATTAAGAAGATGTGGCAAGAATACACAGAAGTACTGTAGAAAATATCTTCATGACCCAGATAATCACAACGGTGTGATCACTCACCTAGAGCAAGACATCCTGGAGTGTGAAGTCAAGTGGCAATTAGAAAGCATCGTAAGAACAAAGCTAGTGGAGTTGATGGAATTCCAGTTGAAGTATTTCAAATACTGAAAGATGATGCTGTGAAAGTGCTGCGCTCATAATGCCTGCAAATTTGGAAATCTCAGCAGTGGCCACAGGACTGGAAAAGGTCAGTTTTCATTCCAAATAGAAAGAAAGGTAATCCCAAAGAATGCTCAAAATACCACACAATTATGCTCATCTCACACGCTAGTAAAGTAATGCTCAAAATTCTCCAAGCCAGGCTTCAGCAATACGTGAACTGTGAACTTCCAGATGTTCAAGCTGGCTTTAGAAAAGGCAGAGGAACCAGAGATCAAACTGCCAACATCTGCTGGATCATTGAAAAAGCAAGAGAGTCCCAGAAAAAAAAATCTATTTCTGATTTATTGACTACACCAAAGCCTTTGACTGTGTGGATCACAATTAACTGTGGAAAATTCTGAAAGAGATGGGACTACCAGACCACCTGACCTGCCTCTTGAGAAACCTGTATGCAGGTCAGGAAGCAACAGTTAGAACTGGACATGGAACAACAAACTGGTTCCAAATAGAAAAAGGAGTACGTCAAGACTGTACGTTGTCACCCTGCTTATTTAACTTATATGCCGAGTACATCATGAGAAATGCTGGGCTGGAAGAAGCACAAGCTGGAATTAAGATTGCCAAGAGAAATATCAATAATCTCAGACATGCAGATGACACCACCCTTATGGCAGAAAGTGAAGAAGAACTAAAAAGCCTCTTGATGAAAGTGAAAGAGGAGAGTGAAAAAGTTGGCTTACAGCTCAACATTCAGAAAACTAAGATCATGGCAACAGGTCCCATCACTCCATGGGAAATTGATGGGGAAACAGTGGAAGCAGTGTAAGATTTTATCTTTTTGGGCTCCAAAATCACTGCAGATGGTGATTGCAGCCATGAAATTAAAAGAAAATTACTCCTTGGAAGGAAAGTTATGACCAACCTAGATAGCATAATAAAAAGCAGAGACACTACTTTGCCAACAAAGGTCCCTCTGTTCAAGGCTATGGTTTTTCCAGTGGTCATGTACAGATGTGAGAATTGGACTGTGAAGAAAGTTGAGCACCGAAGAGTTTATGCTTTTGAACTGTGGTGTTGGAGAGGACTCTTGAGAGTTCCTTGAACTGCAAGGGCATCCAACTAGTACATCCTAAAGGAGATCAGTCCAGGGTGTTCATTGGAACGACTGATTCTGAAGCTGAAACTCCCATAATTTGGCCACCTGGTGCGAAGAGCTGACTCATTGGAAAATACCCTGATGCTGTAAGGGATTGGGGACAGGAGGAAAAGGGGATGACAGAGGATGAGATGGCTGCATGGCATCACCGACTCGATGTACATGAGTTTGAGAAATCTCCGGGAGTTGGTGACTGACAGGGAGGCTTGGCGTGCTGTGATTCATGGGGTCCCAAAGAGTCAGACATGACTGAGCGACTGAACGGAACTGAACTGATATGAATAACTAATTAAAAGTAAAGTAAAGTTGCTCAGTCATGTCCAACTCTTTGTGGCCCCATGGACTGTAGCCTACCAGGCTCCTCTGTCCATGGGGTTTTCCAGGCAAATGTACTGGAGTGGGTGGCCATTTCCTTCTCCAGGAGATCTTCCTGACCCAGGGATCTAACCTGGGTCTCCAGCATTGCAGACAGATTCTTTACCATTTGAGCCATATAATTCCATTGCTAACACGTGCAAGGGGCTACTCTTTCTGCCCTCTTCTGATGCCTATGTCAGAAGATTTCTCTATCTCCTTTATACTTTAATACAACTTTATTACACAAAAGCTCTAAGCAATCAAGCCTCGTCTCTGGACCTGAATTGAATTCATCTCCTCTGGAGGCCAAGAATTCCAGTGTCTTTGCGTGGTTCAGCAATACCTTTCAAGATCATCCTGGAGATTCTGGCCATGTACCTCAGGAACATGGTCAGATAGGAGGTCACCCTTGAGACTGTGGGCTTTTGACCCAGGTGCAGGGTGTTGGAGTGGCGGGAATCCTGGATAATTTGCACATGTGACCCCAGGTAAAGGGTCTGGGAGGTAAGGTCACCTTGGAGACTGTGAATATGCTACCCAAGGTGCAGGGTGTGGGAAATAATGTCACCCTGGAGAATGTAGACTTCTAGCACAAGGGATGAGTTCTTGACATTGGGGTCTCATGGGAGACTGGATGATTCTGCTCAGACAGTTTGTGGGGATGGGATTCACCCTGGAGACTGTAGATATGTGATCTCGGGTACAGGATTTCCGAGGGGGTCACCCTGGAGCCTGTGAATATGTGATTCCAGGTGCAGAGTCTGCAAGGGAGTCACCATGGAACCTGTGTTTGTGTGACTCCAGGTGAGGTCTACAAAGTTTTGACAAACAGGAGACTGTGGACATGTGACCCCTATTACAGGGTCTTGGAGGGGGGAACCTTTGTGGCCAGGGTCATGGGATGCAAGGTTATATGTCTGGGAGGTGGGGATACCCTGAGAGTATGGAAGTGTGACCCCAGGTACAGGTTCTGGGAGTTGGTGCCATCCTGAAAATGGTGGACATTTCACCCGAGGTATGGTTTCTGGGAGGTGGGGTCACCCTGAAGACTCTGGACATGTGACCCCAAATGCAGGGTCTGGGAGGTAGACTCACCATGGAAAAAGTGGACTTGTGACCCCAGATACAGGATCTTGAGGGTGGGGTCACCTGGAGGCTGTGGACTTGTGACACCAAGTACAGGTTATACAGGGGGCCACCTTCGAGACTGTGGACATGTGATCACAGGTGTATGGTATGGGAAGTTTGGTAACCTAGGAGATTGTGGATATATGACAGTAGGTACAGGGCCTCAGGTATGTCCCCATGGAAAGTGTGGACATGTGACCCCAGGTGCAGGTTTGGGTGGGGTCACCCTGGAGACTGTGGTCGTGTGACCCAAAGTTCAGGGTAGGAAAAGGGTTTCACCCTGTAGACTGTGGATCTATGACCACAGGTACAGGATCTGGTGGTAGTCACTGTGGCGATGATGGACGTATGAAACCTAGTACAAGTTCACGGAGGGGGTCACCCTCCAAGACTGTGTACATGTGACCCTCGTTTCAGGGTCTGGGTTGAGGTCACTCTGGAAACTATTTGCCGTGTGACTTAGATGCAGGGTTAGGGGACGCGTTTACTTTGAAGATTGTGGTCATGTGACCTCAAATGCACCATTTGGGAGGCAAATCACCTTGGAGACTGGATACGTGACCGTAGATCCAGGGTCTGAATGGGATTCCCCAAGGTGAGATTGTGAATATGTGACTCCAGGTGCAGGGCCTGCGAGGGAGTCACCTTGGAACCTGTGTTTGTGTGACTCCAGGTGGAGGGTCTGGGAAGTGACGACACTCTGGAGACTGTGAACATGTGACCCCATTACAGGGTCTTGGAGGGGGTAACCCTGGCATCCAAGATCATGGGACACCATGTTAAATGTCTTGGCGTGTGGTAACCGAGACTATGGAAGTGGGACCCCAGGTACAGGTTCTGGGAATTGGGGCCAACCTGAGTGACTGTGGATGTTTCACCCTAGGTACAGTTTCTGGGAGGTGGGGTCACCCTGGAGACTCTCGACAAGTGACCCCAAGTGCAGAGTCTGGGAGGGGTCTCACCCTGGAAACAGTGGACTTGTGACCCTAGGTACAGGGTCTTAACGGTAGAGTCATCCTGGAGTCTGTCGACTTGTGACACCAGGTACAGTTTTAGGAGGGGGATCACCCTGGATACTGTGGATGTGTGATCACAGGTGCATGGTATTGGAAGTGGGGAAGTCCAGGAGACTGTATATATGACACTAGGTACAGGGTCTGGGGGATGACACCATGGAGAATATGGACTTGTGATCCCAGGTGCAGGTTCACAAGGTTCAGGGTACAAAATGGGTCTCATCAGGCAGACTGTTGAACTGTGACCACAAGTTCAGGATCTGCTGGTGGTCACTGTGGCATTGGTGATCGTGTGAAATCTGGAACAAGTTCAGGGAAGAGGTCACCCGTGAGACAGTGGACATCACTCTGGAGACTGTGGATGTGTGAGTAAGGTGCAGGGTTAGGGGATGGGGTCACTTTGAAGATTGTGGACATATGACCCCAGATGCACTGATTGGGGAGGCAAGTCATCCTGGATAGTGGGCATTCGACCCTAGATGCAAGGTCTGACCTGGGTCCCCCAAGACACTAGGATATCTGAACACAGGTACAGGGTCTAGGATGGGGGTGATCCAGGAAACTCTGTATATGTGACCTCAGGTACAGTGTCTGGGAGGTACGGGGTCACTCTGGGGACTGCAGGCATTTAATGGCAGGAAAATGGTCTGGAAGGGGTGTCACCCTGCATGATGTGGATATGTGAGCCCAGGTGCAGTGGGCAAAGTGGGGTTCACGCTGGAAACTGTTGACATGTGACTCCAGGTGCAGGGTATGGGAGGGTGAACATCCTGGAGATTGTGGATGTGTGTAAATAAGCACAGGGTCTGGCAGGGGAGGGTTACCCTGGAATCTGTGGCCAAGTCACCAAAGGTATAGGGCATGAGAGGTCGGGTCACACCGGATACTGAGAACATGTGACCCAAGTTACAGAGACCAGGAAGGGGGTCACCACGGAGCCTGTGAATCTGTTAGTACATGTGCAGAGTCTGGGAAATGACATCACACAAAAGTCTAGGGACATGGGATGCCAGGTGAACGGTCTGGGAGGGAGTCACCCTGGAGTCAGTTGACGTGTGACCCTGGGTACAGGCACTTGTGGGTGGGGAAAGCCTCGAGACTGTGGACATGTGATCCCAGTTACTAGCCCTTGAATGTGGGTAAATCCAGGAGACTCTGGACATGTGACCCCAGGTATAGGGTGGGGAAGTTGGAGTCACCCTGGCAACTGTGCCAATGTAATCACGTGTACAGAGTCTGGGGAGGCGTGTATTCCTGGCCAACATGTACATGTAACCCCAGGTAGAGGGTTAGAGATACGGGGTCACCCTGGAGACTGGGGCAATGTGACCAGAATTACAATATTCTGTGAGGTGTAGTCACCCTGGAGACTGCGGAGGTGTGAGACCTGGTGCATGATCTGGGAGGGGTTGCCACCCAGGAGACCATGGATGTGTGACCCTAGCTAGGTTCACGGGCTTGGAATTGGTGTCACCCTAGAACCAGTGGGTGTTTGAACCGAGTACAATTGTTTGACAGGTGGTGTTACCCTGGGCGCTGCGGACATATGAACCCAGGTGCAAGTTCTGGCAAGTGGGGTCACCCTGAGACTATCTACGTGTGACCCTAGGTACAGGGTTTGGGAGTTGGTGAATGTGCCCATGTGACACCATGTACAGTGTCTAGGAGGGTGTTCACCCTAGAGACTGTGGGTATGTGTCCCAAGGTAGAGTGTCTGGAGTGTGAGGCCATGCTAGAATCTGTGAACATGTGACACTGGGTGCTGGGGTCAATAGTCCAGCATCTGGAAGACTGTGGTTATGTGAGCCCTGGTACAGTGATTTGGATGAGTCACCTGTGAGACTGTGGATATGTGGCTCCAAGTGCAGGGTCTATGAGGGAGTCATCCTGGAACCTCTGTTTGTGTGCCTGCAGGTGAAGGTTCTGGGAAGTGATGACATACAGGAGACTGTGGACATGTAAACCACATTACAGGGTCTTGGAGGGTGTAACCCTGTGGACCAGGGGCATGGAACAGCCTCAATGTCTATGGAAGAGTGACTCCAGGTACCGTTTCAGGGAGTTGGGACCATCCTGAAAACAGTAGACGTTTATCCCCAGGTAAAGTTTCTGGGAGGTGAGATCACACTGGAGACAGGAGTGTGACCCCAGGTATGGGATCTTGAGGGTGGGGCCATCCTGGTGGCTGTGGACTTGTGACACAAGGTACAGGAATGGGATCGGGGTCACCTTGCAGACTGAGCATGTGATCCCAGGTGCATGATATGGGAAGTGGGGTAACCCGGGAAACTGTGGATATATGACACTACGTATAGGGTCTGTGCAGATATATGACACTAGGTACTGGAGTGGGCAACCCACTCCAGTACTCTTGCTTGGAAAATCCCATGGATGGAGGAGCCTGGTAGGCTGCAGTCTATGGGGTCCCTAAGAGTCAGACATGACTGAGTGACTTCATTTTCCCTTTTCACTCTCATGCTTTGGAGAAGGAAATGGCAACCCACTCCAGTGTTCTTGCCTGGAGAATCTCAGGGATGGGGGAGCCTGGTGGGCTGCCATCTACGGGGTCGCAGAGTTGGACACGACTGGCATGACTTAGCAGCAGCAGCAACAGCAGCAGCAGTACAGGGCCTGGGGGATGTCACCATGGAGAGTATGGACATGTGACCCCAGGTGCAGGTTTGGCAGGGATGACCCTGGAGACTGGCTAGGTGAACCAAGGTTTAAGGTACAAAATGGTCTCACCCTGCAGACTGCGGACCCTGACCACAGGTACAGGATCTGGTGGTGGTCACTGTGGAGCTGGTGCATGTGTGAAACCTGATAGAAGTTCAAGGAGGGGGTCAATATGGAGAAGGTGGAGGTGTGACCCTATGTGCAGGGTCTGGAGTGAGGTCATTCTGGAAACTGTGGCTGTGTGACTAAGGTTCAGGGTTAGGGACTGGGGTCACTTTGCAGAATGTGGACATGTGACTCCACATGCACCGTTTGGGTCATCCTGGAAACTGTGGACAAGTCACCAAAGTACAAGGTATGAGAGGTGGTGTCACACTGGAGACTGAGGACATGGGATCCAAATTACAGGGTCTGGGAAGGGGATCACCATGGAGACTGTGGATCTGTGACCACAGGTATAGGGTCTGGGAAGTGATATCACACAGGAGACTGTGGACATAGGATGCCAGGTGAAGGGTCTGGGAGGGAGTCACCCTGGAGTCTGTGGACGTATGACCCCAGGTAAAGGCTCTTGAGGGTGGGGAAAGCCTGGTGACTGCGACCTGTGACCCCAGGTACAGGGTTGGGGATATAGCATCGCCCTGGAGACTGTGCAAATGCGACCCCAGGTACAGGGTCTGGGGAGAGGTGTCATCCTGGACACCGTTGATATGTAACCTCAAGTACAGTGTCTGAGATATAGGGTCACCCTGGAGACTGAGGCCATGTGGCCAGAGGTACAATAGTCAGTGAGGTGGGTTCACCTTGGAGACTGTGGATGTGTAACCCCAGCTGCAGTGTCTGGGAGGGGTGTCAACCTGGAGACTGAGGACATGTGAGACCAGGTGCATGATCTGGGAGGGGTTGCGACCCAGAAGACTATGGATCTGTGTCCCCAATATCAGACTTTGGTGTGGATGTTACCATGGAGACTGTGGATGTTTGACACCAGGTGAAGGGACAGGGGAGGGCATCACCCTCGAGACCCTGGAGGTAGGATCCCAGGTTCAGAGTCTGGGAAGGGAGTTCTTCAGGAGTCTGTGGAAATGTTATGTCAGAAAAAGGGCCTGCAGTGGTTACCCTGGTGACTATGTACATGTGACACATAATACAAATACTGAGATTGGGGGTCATCCTGCAGACTGGAGAAATGTAACCACAGGTGCAGATTCTGAGGACGGGGTCACCTTGGAGACTGTTGACATGTGACATCAGGTGCTTCATCTTGGAGGTAGATCATTCTGGAGATTCTGGACATGTGACCCCAGGAACAGGGTCTGAGAGGGGGTCACCCTTGAGAGTGTGGGCTTTTGACCCAGGTACAGCATGTTGGAAGGGTGGTAACCCTGGAGAATGTGCACATTTGACACCATGTACAGGCTCTGGGAGGTGAGTTCACCCTGCTGACTATGGCTATGTGACCCAAGGTGTGACTCTGGAGACTGTGGATATGTGATCCAAGGTGTGAGTCTGGAGACTATGGATATTTCTCACCCAAATCAGGTCTGGGGATGGGGATCACACTGGAGGCTGTAGATATGTGACCCCAGGTGCAGGGTCTGCAAGAGGTACACCCTGGAGCCTGTGGATATGTGACCCTGGGTGCAGGATCTGGGTGCTTGGGTCACCCTGGAGACTGTGGTCATGTGAGCCCCAGTGTGGGGTTTTGAATGAGTCACCCTGGAGACTGTGGATAAGTGACTCCAGGTGCAGGGTCTGCAAAGGAGTAACCTGGAAACTGTGATTGTGACTCTAGGTGAAGGGTCTGGGAAGTGACGACACACAGCAGACTATGGACATGTGATCCCCATTACAGGGTCATGGAGAGGGTAACCTTGGCTAACAGGGACATGGGAAACCAGGTTCAATGTGTGGGAGGTGGGGTAACCCTTAGAATTTGGAAGTGTGACCCCAGCTACAGGTTCTGGGAATTGGGTCCATCCTTAAAACTGTGGATGCTTCACACCAGCAGCTTCGGGGAGGTGGGGTCACCCTGAAGACTCTGGACATGTGACCACAAGTTCAAGTTCTTGGAGGTGGACTCGACATGGAAATAGTGGACTTGTGACCCCAGGTACAGGATCTTGAGGGTAGGGTCATCCTGGAGACTGTGGATTCGTGACACCAGGTATAGATTTTGGAGGGTTCACACTGGAGACTCTGGATGTATGTTTCCTCTGCAGGAGAGCTCCAGTGAACCTAGGTCTGTCTGAAAAATTCTTGGATCATGTGGGGAAACACCCTGTGCGTTAATCTGGACACCCAGGTTCAAATTTGCATATTTTTCTCGGGTGGCCCTAAAGTGGTGTAACCTATCCACATCTTGAAAATCCGTCCAATTGCCATTTTCTTACTTTTGACAGAGCTAACTTTGTTCCACCCCTGGGGTTTCTGAAGCACATGGGCGGCTCGCAACTCCTATCTTTGGGCCTATTTACACTGGAGTGTCACCTTACAGAGGTGACCACAGTAAGGGACCCAGCACTCTGAGACATATTCCCACAGTCTGCTTCCTCAAGGGCAGTACCAGTATCACCTAGATATGTGTTTGAAAGGTGGGAAAATGCACCAAGACACAGGGCACAGGCTCTCGAATTTAGGTCCTCTGAGCAGAACTAGAGGGTTCATGTCTTAGGAGCTAAAGAGTTCCTGCAAGGGACAGGTTTGAAAACACACTCTCTGTGGATGCCTCTCCTTCCTTGAAGAAATATAGGTTTGCCAGTATCCTGCGAACTGAGAGTCACACAGTGCTTGAAAAGTGCTCGCTTAGACATGAGTTTTCAATGGTAATTTCCACTTGGGGCTGTAGTCAAACAGAGGGGTTCCACACTCACTGGGAAAGACAAGGCAATATCTAAATGTCTGTTCCATCCCGTTTTCTCTGTAGGAGAACTCTAGTGAGCGTAAGTCTGTCTGGAAAATTCTTGGATCCTTTGGGGACACACCCTGTTTGTGAACCAGGATACCAGAATGAGGGGGCACAATTTGTGTTTCTCTCTGTGGACCTTAAAGCAATGTAGCCTAGCAACAGCTTGAAAATCCATCCACTTGCTCTTTTCTTGATTCTGAGAGAGCTAGATTTGCTCCTTCCTTTTTGATTTCTGAAGCAAGTGGGTGAATTTCAACTCCCAGCTGTGGGCCTTTTTACAGTGGAATGCCACCTCGCTGAAGTGAGTATAGTGAGGAACCTAGCCCTCTTGGACACACTCTCGCAGACTGCTTCCTCATGTGCAGTACTGGTATAACCTAGGAATGGCTTTGCAAGGCTTGGAAAGTGCAGGGAGAAACATGGCCTTGACTCTGGAATTTAGTTCCTCTGAGCACTACTGGAGGCCTCCCATCTGGGAAGCTAAACAGTTCCTGCAAGATAGAGGGTTGAGAATACACTCTCTTTTGATGCCTTTCTTTCCTTGAGGGAAGATATCTTTCCCTGCATTCTGTGAACTGAGAGTCACACACTGCTTGAAAAGTGCTTGCTTGAGGTCATCTTTCAGGGGCACTTTCTCCTTGAGTCTGTGACAATAGGGAGGGGCAAACCAACTTCCAATGTCTGTTCCATCCCATTTTCCCAGCAGGAGAGGTCTAGTGAGCCTAGTTCTGTGGAAAATTCTTGGATCCTGCTGGGACACACCCTGTGTTTGAACCTGGATACCTGACCTACAGGGCACAATTCACATTTTTCTCTCAGGGGGCCCTAAAGTGGTTCGGCCTAGCAACAGCTTGAAAATCCGTCCAATTGCTCTTTTCTTACCTCTGACAGAGCTAGCTTTGCTCTACCTTTTGGGGTTTCTGAAGCAAGCGGGTGGCTCACACCTTGGAGCTTTGAGCCTGTCACTGGAATGTCACCTCACACAGTTGACCACAGTAAGGCACTCAGCCCTTTCAGACACACTCCTGCTACCAGCTTTCTCATGGTCAGTACCGTTATGATCTAGGAATGTGTTTGTCAGACTCGGAAATTACAGGGAGACACACGGCCCTGACTCAGGAATATAGGTCCTCTCAGCAGACCTGCTGGTCTCATGTTTTAGAAGCTCAAAATTTCCTGCAAGATAGAGGTTTGAAAACACACTCTCTGTGGACGTCTTTCCTTCCTCAAAGGAAGATAGCTTTCTTCACATTCTGCGACCTGAGAGTCACACTCTGCTTGAAAAGTGCTTGCTTGTGAGTCTATTTTCAGTGGCAATATCTCCTTGAGGCTGTGACCATAAGTAGCGGCCCCACACTCACAGGGAAAGGCAAAGCAACATCCAAATGGCTGTTCCAACCAGTTTTCTCTGTAGAAGAACTCTGGGGAGCAAAGGTCTGTCTGGAAATTTCTTGAATCACGAGGGAACACATCCCGTGTGTGAACCTGAATAAAGGGCCTAGGGTGCACAATTTGTATTTATCTCTCTGGGGCCATAAAGAGGTGTGGCTAGCAATTGCTTGAAAATCCACCCAATTACTTTTTTCTTACTTCTGACAGTGCAAACTTTAGTCCACCATTCAAGATTTCTGAAGCAAGTTGATGGCTCACAACTCCTGGTCACGTGCCGATTTGCCATGGAAAGTTACCTCATCTAGGTAAGCACAGTATGGTACTCAGCACCCTCAGACACACACCTGAAGCCTGTTTTCTCATGAGCAGACCTGGCGTTACTCAGAAATGTGTTTACAAAGCTCATAAAATGCTCAAAAACACACTGCCCTTGCTCTGAAATTTAGGTCCTCTGTACCAACCTAGAGGTCTCATATCTTAGTATCTAGACAGTTCCTCATATAGAGAGCCTGTTTCCTCATGGGCAGTCCTGGTATGACCAAGAAATGTATTTACAAAGCTCAAAAAGTGCAGGAAAACACATTGCCCTGACTTTGGAATTGAGGTCCTCTGGGCAAATATGGAGAATTCACATCTTTGAAGCTAGACAGTTCCTAATAGACAGATTCTTGAAAACACACTGTCTATAAATACATTTCCTTCCTCAATGGAACGTAGGTTTCCAGTATTCCATGTCCATAGAGTCACATACTGCTTGAAAACACTTGTTGGAAGTCCTTTTTCATTAGCAATTGCTCCTGATAGTGTGACCATAGGGAAGGCCACCAAACTCACAGGAAAAGGAAAAGCAACAACCAAAGGTCAGTTCCATCATGTTTTCTCTGTAGTGGAGATTCAGTGTGCCTAGGTCTGTCTGGGAAATTCTTGGATCCTGAGTGGACACATCCTAGGTGTGAACATGGACAGTGGACCTTGGTGGCAAAATTCACCTTTCTCTCTCAGTTGGCCAAAAACAGTAGAGCATAACAACTACCTGGAAATGCATTTAGCTGCTGGTTTCTTACTTCTGGCAGTGATCACTTGGTAGACCCTTTGGGATTTCTGAAGCAAGTAAGCAGCTAGCAACTCGTAGCCGCTCGCCCAATTACAGTGGAATGCTACATCATCTTGGTAAGTGCAGCATGGCACCCAGCAATCTCAGAAATCTTCCTGCAGCCTGTTTTTTCTTAAGGGCACTTCTGGTATGACCTAGGAATGTGTTTACAATGCTCAGAAAGAGTTCAGTTCCGTTCAGACGCTCAGCTGTATTCGACTCTTTGGGACCCCATGAATCGAAGCACACCAGGCCTCCCTGTCCATCACCAACTCCCGGAGCTTACACAAACTCATGACCATCGAGTTGGTGATGACATCCAGCCATCTCATCCTCTGTCATCCTCTTCTCCTCCTGCCCCCAAGCCCTCCCAGCATCAGGGTCTTTTCCAATGAGTCAACTCTTCACATCAGGTGGCCAAAGTACTGGAGTTTCAGTTTCAGCATCAGTCTTTCCAATGAACACCCAGGACTGATCTCCTTTAGGATGGACTGGTTGGATGTCCTTGCAGTCCAAGGGACTCTCAAGAGTCTTCTCCAACACCACAGTTCAAAAGCATCAATTCTTCAGTGCTCAGCTTTCTTCACAGTCCAACTCGTACATCCATACATGACCACTGGATAAACCATAGCCTTGACCAGATGGAGCTTTGTTGGCAAAGAAATGTCTCCACTTTTTAATATGCTATCTAGGTTGGTCTTAACCCTTCCAAGAAGTAAGCATCTTCTAATTTCATGGCTGCAATCACCATCTGCAGTGATTTTGGAGCCCCCAAAAATAAAGTATGACACTGTTTCTACTGTTTCCCAATCTCTTTCTCATGAAGTGATGGGACCAGATGCCATGATCTTAGTTTTCTGAATATTGAGCTGTAAGCCAACTTTTTCACTCTCCTCTTTCACTTTCATCAAGAGGTTTTTTAGTTCCTCTTCACTTTCTGCCATAAGGGTGGTATCATATGCATATCTGAGGTTACTGATGCTTTTCCTGGCAGTCTTGATTCCAGCTTGTGCTTCTTCCAACCCAGTGTTTCTCATGATGTACTCGGCATATAAGTTAAATAAGCAGGGAGACAATATACAGCCTTGACATACTCCTTTTCCTATTTGGAACCAATCTGTTGTTCCATGTCCAGTTCTAACTGTTGCTTCCTGACTTGCACATAGGTTTCTCAAGAGACAGGTCAGGTGGTCTGGTAGTCCCATCTCTTTCAGAATTTTCCACAGTTTATTGTGATACACACAATCAAAGGCTTTGTCGTAGTCAATATAGCAGAAATATATGTTTTCTGGGACTCTCTTGCTTTTTCAATGATCCAGCAGATGTTGGCAGTTTGATCTCTGGTTCCTCTGCCTTTTCTAAAACCAGCTTGAACATCTGGAAGTTCACGGCTCATGTATTGCTGAAGCCTGGCTTGGAGAATATTGAGCATTACTTTACTAGCGTGTGAGATGAGTGCAATTGTGCAGTAGTTTGAGCATTCTTTGTTATTGCCTTTCTTTGGAATTGGAATGAAAACTGATCTTTTCCAGTCATGTGGCCACTGCTGAGTTTTCCAAATTTGCTGACCTATTGAGTACAGCACTTTCACAGCATCATCTTTTAGGATTTGAAATAGCTTAACTGGAATTCCATCACCTCCCCTAGTTTTGTTTGTAGTGATGCTTTCTAAGGCCCACTTGACCTCACATTCCAGGATGTCTGGCTCTAGGTGACTGATCACGCCATCATAATTATCTGGGTCATGAAGATGTTTTTTTGTACAGTTGTTCTGTGTATTCTTGCCACCTCTTCTTAACAGCTTCTGCTTCTGTTAGATGCATAGCATTTCTGTCCTTTATTGAACCCAATCTTCGCATGGAATGTTCCTTTGGTATCTCTAATTTTCTTGAAGAGATCTCTAGTCTTTCCCATTCTGTTGTTGTTCTCCATTTCTTTGCATTGATCAGAGTAAGGCTTTCTTATCTCTCCTTGCTATTCTTTGGAACTCGGCATTCAAATGGTGCAGGCTGTGACGGACCATGCAGAAGCATGGCCATGAGGAGCTATCTCTCGCCCAAGGTCAGAGGTAGTGGCTGAGGGGAGCCACCCCATGTCTGAGACCAGGGGCAGCGGCCGAGAGGAGCTACCTCATGACTGAGGTCAGGGGAGGTGGCTGAGATGAGCTACTCCATGCCCAAGGTCAGGGGCTGTGGCCAAGAGGAGCAATCCCACGTCCACAGAGCAGCAGCTGCACGGGTGCAGGAGGACCGAGAGGAGCTACTCCACATTCAAGGTCAGGAGGGGCGGCCTGAGGAGATACCCATTGTCCAAGGTAAGGAGGAGTGGCTGTGCTTTGCTGGAGCAGCTGTAAAGAGATACCCCACGTCCAAGGTAAGAGAAACTCAAATAAGATGGTAGGTGTTGTGAGAGGGCATCAAAGGGCAGACACTGAAATCATAATCACAGAAAACTAGCCAATCTGATCACATGGACCATAACCTTGTCTAACTCAATGAAACTAAGCCATGACGTGTGGAGCCACCCAAGACGGACGGGTCATGGTGGACAGGTCTGACAGAATGTAGTCCACTGGAAAAGGGAATGGCAAACCACTTCAGTATTCTTGCCTTGAGGACCCCATGAACAGTATGAAAAGGCAAAATGATAGGATACTGAAAGAGGAACTCCCCAGGTCGGTAGGTGTCCAATATCCTACTGGAGTTCAGTGGAGAAATAACTCCAGAAAGAATGAAGGGATGGAGCCAAAGCAAAAACAATACCCAGTTGTGGATGTGACTGGTGATAGAAGCAAGGTCCAATGCTGTAAAGAGCAATATCGCATAGGAACCTGGAATGTTAGGTCCTTGAATCAAGGCAAATTGGAAGTGGTCAAACAGGATGTGGCAAGAGTGAATGTCGACATTCTAGGAATCAGCAAATTATAATGGACAGGAATGGGTGAATTTAACTCAGATGACCATTATATCTACTACTGTGGGCAGGAACCGCTTAAAAGAAATGGAGTAGCCATCATGGTCAACAATCGAGTCCAAAATATGGTACTTGGATGCAATCTCAGAAAGTGTAGGGAAATACAATGCTCTGACTCTGGAATTTGGGTCCTCAGGGCAAACCTGGAAGTCTCACATCTTTGAGTCTATACAGTTTGTGATACACAGAGGCCTGATAAAACACTCTCTGTTGATGCCTTACCTTCCTGGATGGAACATAATTTTCCCAGCTTTTTGTGTGCTCAGAGTCACAAACTGCTTGAAAAGGCTTGCTAGAAGTAATTTTTCAGTAGCAACTTCCCCTGATGTTGTGACCTTAGGGAAGACCGCCACACCCACAGGAAAAGGCAAAGGATCATCCAGACGTCTGCTCAATCACGTTTTCTTGATAGGAGCAATCCATTCAACCTAACTGTCTAGAATGCTCATGGATACTGTTCCTACACACCCTATGTTTGAACCTGGATACTGGACCTTGGCAGCAAAATTTCCATTGTTTTCTCAGTTGGCCCTAAAACGGTTAAACCTAGTTACTGCCTGAAAATGCATCTACTTGCTGTTTTCTTACTTCTGACAGTGATAGTGTTGGTGCACCCTTTGGGATTTATGAATCCAGCAGGAGGCTCTCCACTCCAAGCCACTGGCCCCTTTCCAGGGAGATGTCATCTCATCTAGGTTAGCACAATATGTCACCCAGCACTCTGAGACACACTCTTGCAGCATGAATTTTATGGTCAGATCTGGTTTGACCTAGGAATGTGTTTACAAATCTCAGAAAGTGGTGGGAAACACACTGCCCTGACTCTGGTATTTAGGTCCTCTGGGAAACTTGGAGGACTCACATGTTTGAATCTAGACAGTTCATGACAGGTAGAGGCCTGATAACATATTCTCTCGAGATGCCTTTCCTTCCTCAAAGGAATATAGCTTTCTCAACATTCTGTGTGCTGAGTGTCACACACTCCTTGAAAACGCTTGTTGGAGGTCATTTTTCATTAGCAATTTCCCCTGGAGGTGTGACTGTAGGGAAGGCGCCACACTCACAGGTAAGTTCAAAAGCACTTCCAAACATCTGTTCAATCACGTTTTCTTGGTGGGGCCATTCATCAATGTAAGTCTATTTAGAAAATCCGTGGACACTGCGGGGAAACACCTATGTTTGAATCTGGATACCAGACGTTGGTGTTAAAATATGCATTTTTCTCTCACTTGGCCCTAAAAGAGTGCCGCCGAGCAACTGCTTGAAATTCCATCTGAATGTTGTTTTCTTCCTTCTGACAATGCTAGCTTTGGTTCACCCTTTGGGATTTTTGAAGCATGTGAATGACTTGCAACTCCTAGCTGCAGGCCCATTTCCAGTGGAATGACACCTCATCTATGTGACCACAGTATTTCACCCAGCACAGTCTGATACACTCCCTCAGCATCCTTCCTTAGGAGCAGACCTGGTATGCCCTAGGAATGCATTTAGAAGTCTCAGAAAGTGCAGCAAGACACACTGTCCTGACTCTGGAACTTAGGTCCTTTAATCAGGCCTGAGCTCTCACATCTTAGAAGCTGAACAGTTCCTGCTATAAAAAACACACTCTCTGTTGATGCCTTTCCTTCAGTGAAGGAACATAACTTTCCCAATGTACTGTGTGCTGAGAGTCACACACTGCTTGAAAACATTTGCTTGGAGTTCATTTTTCAGTGGCAATTTCCCCTGAGACTGTGACAGTAGGGAAGCGCCCACAATCACAAGACAAGCAAGCATCCAAATACCTGTTCCATCACGTTTTCTCTGTTAGAGAGGTCCAGTGAACCCAGGTCTATCTGGAAAAGTTTGGATCCTGTGGGGTCACATCCTGAGTGTGAACCTGAATACAGGACAAAATTCACCTTTTTCTCTCAGTTGGCACCAAAATGGTTTGGCATAGCCACTGCTTAAATATCCATCCAGTACTTGTTTTCTTATTTCTGACAATGACAGATATGGTTCACCCATGTAATTTCTGAAGCAAGCAGTCTGCTTGCCACTTCTATCTGGTGGTCCCTTTCCTGTGAAATGTCACATAATATAGGTAGCACCACATGGCACCCAGCTCTCTCAGACACACTCTGACAGCCTGTTTCCTCCTTGGCAGTCCTGGTATGACCTAGGAATGTATTTACAAGGCTCAGAGATTGTATGGAAACATATCCCCTGACTCGGGATGTTAGGTCATCTGGGCAAGACTGGAGGTCTCACGTCTTACAATCTAGACAGTTCCTAATAGATAGAGGCCTGGAAACACACTCTCTGGTGACGCCTTTCCTTACTCAAAGGGCCATTGCTTTCCCAACATCTTAGGGCCAACCTAGAGGAAAATGCGAAATTTGCCACCAAGGTCCATTACCCAGGTTCACACGCAGGATGTGTCCCCACAGCACTGAAGAATTTTCAAGACAGACCTAGGCTAACCTTAACCCTAACCCTAGGATCTCTCCTACAGAGAAACATGATGGAACAGACGTTTGGATGATGTTTTGCCTTTTCCTGTGAGTGTGGTGGACTTCCCTATGGTCAAACCATCAAGGGAAATTGCTACTGAAAAACAACTTCCAGGCAAGCATTTTCAAGCAGTATGTGACTCTCAGCACACAGAATGCTGGGAAAGCTACGTTCATTTGAGGAAGGAAAGGCATCAATAGAGAGTGTGTTTTCAGGCCTCTATCTATCAGGATCTGTCTATATTCTAAGATGTGAGATCTCCAGGCTTGTCCAGAGGACCCATCTTCCAGAGTCTGGGCAGTGTTTCCCTGCAAATTTTGAGCCTTGTAAGCACATTCCAAGATCACTCAGGAATGTCCATGATGAAACAGGCGATGGAAGAGTGTCCGTGTGTGCTGTGTGTCATTCTGCCCTTACCAAATGAACTGACATTCCACTGGAAATGGGCCAGGGACTAGGAGTTATGAACCGCCTGTTGCTTCAGAAATCCAGAAAGCTGGAACAAAGCTATCATTGTCAGAAGTAAGAAAACAGATATTAAATGAACTTTCAAGCAGTTGTTAGGCCACAACGTTTTAAGCCCAATGGAGAGGATAATGCAAATTTTGCCACCAAGATCTGCTATCAAGATTCACATTCATGATGTGTCCCTGCAGTATCCAAGAATTTTCCAGATAGGACTAGGCTCACTATATCTCACCTACAGAGCAAACGTGATGGAACAGACATTTGAATGTGGTTCCCTTTTACTGTGTTTGTGGGGCTTTCCCTCCAGTCACATCTTCAGGGGAAATTCTTAGTGATAAATGACCTCCAAGCAAGTGTGTGACACTCAGGAAGCAGAATGTTGGGAAAAGAATGTTCCTTCAAGGAAAGACAGGCATCAGCAGAGAATGAATTTTCAGTCCTTTATCTATCAAGAATTGTCTAGATTTCTAAGATGTGAGACCTCCAGTCTTACCCTGAGGACCTAACTTGCAGAGTCAGGGCAGTGTGTTTCCCTGCACTAACCCAGGCTTTTAACCACCTTCCTACATCATCCCAGAACTGCCCATGAGGAAACAGGCTGCAGGAATGTGTTCAGACTGCAGGGTGCCATGCTGTTGTTACCCAGGTGAGGTGACATTCCATTGCAAATAGGCCATCAGCAGCACTTGCGAGCTGCCTTCTTGCTTCTGAAATCCCAAAGGTGGGTCAAAAGTGACCACTGTTAGAAATTAAAAAAAAAAAAGCAATTGTATGGATTTTCTAGCAGTTGCAAATTTGACCATCAAGTTCCGGTATCCACTGTCAGACTCAGGAGGTGTCTCTGCTGTATCTACCCATATTTCACAAAGACCTAGGCTCACTGGCTGCTCTGATAGAGAAAATGTGATGGAACAGATGTTTGGATCTTGGATTGCCTTACCCTGTGAGTGTAGAGGACATCCTTATTGTCACAACATCACAAGAAATTGCTACTGAAAAATGACCTGCAAGCAAACGGTTTCAAGCAATGTGTGACTCTCAGTTCACAGAATACTGGGAAAGTACTGTTTCTTCGAGGAAGGAAGGGTATCAACAGAGAGTGTGTTTTCAGGGCTCTATCTATGAAGAACTGTCTTGATTCTAACAAGAGCCCTCCAGCCTTCCCAGAGAACGGAACTTCCAGAGTCAGGGCAGTGTCTTCCTTGCCCTTTTAATGCTTTGTAAACATATTCCTAGGTCACACTGGGACTGTCCATGAGGACACAGACTGTGGGCGTGTGTCTGAGTATACAGAGGGGCCATTATGTGCTTACTTAGATAAGGTGACATTCCACTGGAAATAGGCCCATGACTAGGAGTGGTGATCTCCTTGCTTGCTTCAGAAATCCCAAAGGGTGAACCAAAGTTATTGCTCTTCAAAGTAAGAAAACAGCAATTAGATGGATTTTCAAGCAGGTGCCAGGCCACACAGTTTTAGGACAAACCGAAAGAGAAATGTGAATTGTGCCACCAGTTCCAGTATCCAGGTTCACACTTAGGATGTGGTCCTGCAGTATACACGATTTTCCAGACAGACCTAGGCTCTCTGGATCACTCCTAGAGACAAAATGTGATGCAACAGAAGTTTGGATGTTGGTTTGCCTTTTCCAGTGAGTGTGGGGGCCTTCCCTAAGGTTACACTGTCAGAGGAAGTTTCTACTGAAAAATGACCTCCAAAGAGCGTTCTCAAGCAGTGTGTGATCCCCAGCACAGAGAATGCAGGGAAAATTATGTTTCTTCAAGGAAGAAAAGGCATCAACAGAGAGTGTGTTATTAGGCCTATATCTATTAGTAACTGTCTAGAATCTAACATTGACCTCCAGGCTTGTCCAGGGGACCTAACTACCAGAGTCAAGGCACTATTTTTCCTACACCTTCCAAGCCTCCCAAAGACATCCTAGCTCATATAGGGATGGCCCATGAGGAAACAGACTGTAGGAGAGTGTCTGAGATTGTATGGTACCAATACTGTGCTTACCTAGATGAGATGACATTCCTCTGGGAATGGGCCAGAGGGTAGGAGTGGTGAGTCGCCTGCTTGATTCAGAAATCCCAAAGGATGGACCAAAGCTATCATTGTCAGAAGGAAGAAAACAGCAATTGGATGGATTTCCAAGCAGTTGCAAGGCCGTAGCATTTTCCCAAATCAAGAGAAAAAATATTATTTTTGCCCCAAAAATCCGGTATCCATGTCCAGACTCAGGATGTCTCCATGCAGTATCCACAAAGTTTCCAGACAGAACTAGTCTCAGTGGATCGATCCTACTGAGAAAATGTGATGGGACAGACGTTTGAATGCTAATTTGTCTTTCTCTAAAAATGGAGAGTGCGGCATCCCCATGGTCACACCATCAGGGGAAAGTGCTACTGAAAAATGACCTCCATGCCAGCATATTCAAGCCGTGTGTGTCTCTCTGCACACAAAATGTTTGGAAAGTTATGTTCCTTCAAGAAAAGAAATGCATCAACAGAGAGTGCTTTCAGCCCTCTATCTATCAGGAGCTGTCTACATTCTAAGTCGTGAGACCTTCAGTCTTTCCTAGGGATCCTAACACCCAGAGTCAGGGCAGTGTGTTTCCATGAACTTTTCAAGCCTTGTAAACACTTTCCAAGTATATACTGGGACTGCTCCTGAAGAAACAGGCTGCACGAGTGTATCCGAGTGTGTTGGGCAGCATACTGTGCTTACCTGCATGAGGTGCCAGTACAATGGAAATCAGTTAGTGGCTGGAGTGGTGAGCAACCTGCTTGCTTCAGAAATTCCAAAGGGTGGACAAATCTATCACTGTCAAAAGTAAGAAAACAGCAATTGGATGGATTTTCAAGGATTTGCTACACTGCACCATTTTAGAACCAATGTGGTCCCAAAATGAGTGTGGGAGATGAAAATGAGAATTTTGCCACCAAGTTCATATATACAAGTTCACACTCATGATGTGTCCCCACAATACCCACGAATTCTCCAGACAGACCTAGGCTCACTTGATCGCACCTAAAGACAAAATGTTATGGAGTACACGTTTGGATGTTGGTTTGCCTTTCCCAGTGAGTGTGGGAGCCTTCCCTACCATTGCACCTTCAGGGGAATTTTCTACTGACCAATGGCCTACAAGCAAGTGTTTTCAAGCACCGTGTGTCTCTCAGCACACAGAATGTTGGGAAAGCTATGTTCCTTCGAGGACGGAAAGGCATCCATACGGAGTGTATTTTTAGGCCTCTATCTATCAGGAACTGTCTAGAAATCAAGGCATGAGACTTCAAGGCTTTCCCAGGGTCCTAACTTCCAGAGTTAGGGTACTGTGTTTCCCTGCACCTTCCAAGGCTTTAAACACATTCCTTATTCAAACTGGGCCTGCCCATGAGGAAACAGGATGCAGGAGTATGTCTGAGAGGGCTGGGTGCCATACAGTGCTTAACTAGATGAGGTGACATTACACTGGAAATGGGCCAGCAGATAGGAGTAGTGAGCCGCCTGCTTGCTTTAGAAACCTCAAAGGTTTGACCAATGTTATCACTGTCATTATTAGGAAGAGACCAATTGGATGAATCTTCAGGCAGTTGCTAAGGCCGCACTCTTTTAGATCCAACCGACAAAATTTGCTAATTTTGCCAACAGATTCAAGGATGCAGATTCACACTCAGTATGTGTCCCTGTAGTATCCAAGAATTTTCCAGACAGGCAGAGGATCATTGGATCTCTCCTAAAGAGAAAACTTTATAGAATAGACATTTGGTTGGTTGTTTTCTTTTTCCTGTGAGTTTGGGGGTCTTCCCTACAGTAACACAGTCATGGGAAATTGTTACTGAAAAATCACCTTCAAGCAAGGATTTTCAACCAGTGTGTTACTCTCATCACACAGAAATCTGGGATAACTATGTTACTTAAATGCATGAAAGACATAAAAGTGGGTGTTTTTCAGGCATCTATCTGTCAGGAACTATCTAAAGTCTAAGATGTGAGAACTCCAGGTTTGCACACAGGGCCTAATTTCCAAAGTCATAGCCAGTATATTTCATTGCACTTTCAGAGCCTTATGAACACATTCCTGGCTCCTATTGGGTCTGATTCAGAGGAAACTGGCTGTGAAATTATCTAAGATTGCTGAGAGCCATACTGTTGTTACCTAGATTATTTGACATTTTAATGGAAATGATCCAGCTCGATGGGGTTGCAAGCCACCTGCTTGTGTCAGAAACCTGAAAGATTTGACCAAACCTATTGATGTCAGAAGTAGGAAAATATCAATTGGATGGATTTTCAGGCAGCTGCCAGCGCACATCCTGTTAGTGCCAAAAGAGAGACAATGCTAATTTTGCCAAGAAGGTCAAATATTCAGGTTCACAGTCAGTATGTTTCCCTTGCAGTATCCAAGAAATTTCCAGAGAGACCTGGGGCCATTGGATCCTTCTGACAGAGAAAAATTGATGGAAGAGACATTTTGATGTTTGCTTGCTTTTCCCTGTGAGTGTGGGAGCCTTCCCTAGTGTAACACACGTGAGGGGAAATTTTTACTTAAAAATGACTTCCAGGCAAGGGTTTCCACTTAGCGGGTTACTCTCAGCAAACAGAATGCTGGGACACCTGTGTTCACTCGTGGAATGAGCGGCAATGAATAGGGTGCTTTTCAGGCATCTCTCTATCCATGACTGCTGTCTGGATTCTAAGATGTGAGAAGACCACGCTTCCACAGATGCCCTCAATTCCAGAGACACAGCCAGTAAGTTTCCCTGAACTTTCCATGGTTCATGAGCACAGTACTCTATCTTACTGGGACACACCATGAGGAGAGAGTCTGGAGGAGTGTGTCTGACACAGCTGAGTGCCATACTGTTTCTAAGTAGTTTAATTGGCATTCCAATGGAAATGATCTTGCCACAAGGAGTTGCACGCTGCCTGCTTGCTTCAGCAATTCCAGTGTTTTGACCAAAGCTATTGCTGTCGTTAGTGGGAAAAGAGCAAGTGTACTGATTTTCAAGGAGTTGCTAAACCCCAGCCTACTGTGGCCAACACAGAGAAAATTCTAATTTGCCAACAAGGTCCAGAATCCAGGTTCACACTGAGCATGTGTCCAAGCACTGTCCAAGAATTTTCCAGACAGACTTAGGATCACTGGATCCCTCCTACAGGGGACTTCACGGAACAGATGTTTTGACATTTGTTTACTTTTCTCTGTCAGTGTGGGGGCATTTCCCATGGTAACACAGGGGAGGGGAAATTGTTACTTCAAAATGACTTCCAGGCAAGAATTTCCAAGCAGTCTGTCACTCTCAGCAAACATAATGCTGTGAAATCTGTGTTTCTTTGAGGAATGAAAGGCAAAAAATAAAAAGGAGTGTATTTCAGACATCTATCAGAAACTGTCTAGATTCTAAAATGTTAAAACTCCAGATTTGCACAGAGCACCTAATTTTCAGAGTCACAGCCAGTATGTTTGCTCACATTTCTGATACTAGCGAACCCATTCCTAGGTCATCCTGGGACTGTCTATGAAGAAACAGGCTGTAGGAGTGTGTCTGAGAGTGCTGAATGCCATCGAGTCTGGTTACCTAATGAGTTTACCTGCCATTGGAAATGATCCAGTGGCAAGGAATTGAAAGTCCCATGTTTGCTGCAGAAATCCAAGAGGTCTGACCAAAGATATTGCTGTCACAAGTAAGAAAACAGCAATTGGATGGATCTTCAGGCAGTTGCTACTCTGCACCATTTTAGGACCACCTGAAAGAAAATGCTGATTTAGCCAACAAGGTCCAGGATCCAACTTCACACTCAGTATGTGTCCATGCACTACCCAAGCATTTTCCAGACAGATCTAGGATCACTGGATCTCTCCTACAGAGAAAACCTGATGGAACAAACGTTTGGATGTTAGTTTGCTTTTTCCCTGTGAGTGTGGGACCGTCCTGACTGTAACACAGTCAGGGGAAGTTCTTACTGAAAAATGAAGTCCAAGCAAGCATTTTAGAGCAGTGAGTTACTCTCAGCACACAGAATGCTAGGAAATCCATTTTCCTTTGATGAAAGAAAAACATAAAAGTAGAGTGTTTTTCATGCATCTGTCTATCAGGAACTGTCTAGATTGTAAGATGTCAGAACTCCAGGTTTGCACAGAGACCCTAATTTCCAGTCATAGCCAGTGTATTTTCCTGCACTTTCTGAGCCTTTTGAACACATTCCTAGCTCATATTGGGTCTGTCCCTCAAGAAAAAGGCTTAGGAAATTATATCTAAATGTGTTGAGTGTCATAATGTTGTTACCTTGATTAGTTGACAATCTATTGGAAATGATCCTGCCACAAGGTGTTGCAAGCTGCCTGTTTGCATAGAAATAGAAATAATTTGACCAAACTCATTTATGTTGTAAATAGGAAATTGTCAATTGGATGGATTCTCAGGTAGCTGTCAGCCCACACCCTTTTAATGCCAACAGAGAGAAAAGGTGAGTTTTGCCAACAAGGTTCAATATCCAGTTTCACACTCAGTATGTGTCCCTGCAGTGTCCAAGACTTTTCCAAACAGATCTAGGATCACTAGATCTCTCCTGCAGAGAAAACTTGATGGAACTTTTACTCTGAAGCAGGGTCAGTCTTGTTGAGGTGACTCCTTCCCCAAGGCCACAACTGGGAGTCCTCACACCAAGGCCATAGAAGTGGGCCCCAGAACCAAGGTCACCTGTGAATCGGACTGGGCCCCCTTTGCAACTGTTGCCAAAAGCACCTGATCATCGCTAATGAGCTTCCTGACTCCCTACCAGGCAAGGATGCCCACTCCAGTAAACACCCTATGGTACCCCACCCAATCACCTAATATCAACCTTCCAGTAGGAATTTTCTTTGCCTTGAAACTGTAAAAATTGGCTCTTAACCCAGGAAATCAGTCAACTTTACCTAGTCTGTCCGGTGGTTGGCCCCCTGAGCCCACAGTGCCCACTTTATCTCTGCTCTTTGTTCTTAATACAAACTCACTCCCTTCTGAAATGCTCTATGTCTGAACATTCTTTTCCAACTCGTACTCAGACGGCCTCAACAAGCCTCCCATCACCAGAGCCACTTTCCTAGATCACACTCACCACTTGCTTGTCCACTCCCAACTCAGAGCAGAAAGGCCCCCTCAGCCTGGTCCTTCCCTCTCACTTCCCGTGCCTGGTCACCAGGGGCTCACACCGTCCCTGGGCAGGCTGTCTTCTGTGTCCTGCAGAGGCCTCTGTGGTGTCAGGTGAAGAAACAAGAGGCACCCATGAAACCTCCCACCCCAGCACAGCAACCAGTACCCACCTACTGAACTCTTCACTCTGGATGGGCCTGGGGGTGTTTCAGGGAACGTCCCCCAACATGTCCTTGTTCTCATCTAATTCCAGCACTGCCCACGTGAGAGTCACTAAGCTAATCTGTGATAACTGCACAGAGAGAATACTTGTTCACTCGCCCCTCCCAGGATACATGGTTCTTATGGGCAGGTGCCTCCCAGGATATGGGGCTCACCTGGGCAGGTATCCTGCAGGGCTCAGCACCCAGGAGCTGTTCACAGAGCCCTCACTGCAAAGAGCCCCCAGCTCCTCTGTTGGACAGATCTGACCTTGAGACCCTCAGAGGAGGACCTGAGGTAACATACAGCAGCTTCAGGATAGTTTTGTGACCTTGGGCTTCACTGGTTGCAGCCTCCTTCCAGCAGGTTTTCCAGAGGGTCCCATAGCACCTGGGCACTGAGTCTGTCTCCACCCACCACCCATCCTCTCCCTGACCCCTGGGTCCCTCTCATTAGAAGAAGGCCTTCCTGAAATCCTCTCCCACTTATAGGTCAGATAAGAAGATGAGAAAACAAGTCAGAGCAGCAGCCCCATATCCATCCTGACCCAAAGGACCCACACCTGTTCCTGGAACCCTGGCCAGGACAACGAGGCCCATTTTCTGAAACCACAAGCCCAGGTGGGCAGATTGGCTGACCTGACTGGCCTGCCCTTTGGATGTGTGCCTGGGTTGAGGTCTATATAAACCCCCTCAAGTGCCTGCAGCTGTACCTGATGCTGTCTTTCTGCTTAGATCTTGCAGGGTTGGCTTGATAAGAGAGAGTGAGGGCCCATAGTGTTTCGGGGGATTGGGTCTGTGTTGGGCTCTGCTGGACCTTCTGCAGGAGGTGCTAAGCTGTCACTTCCTAAGGATGGGCTGTGTCACCTGTTCCTGCTGTTGGAAATCTTCTCAGGCAGAAATGAGGAAGCAAGAAAACAGGCAATGGGAGCAGCACAGGAGGAGTAACTCAGGTAGGAAAGTGCAAAGCTTCCAGATCACCCAGGCCAGGACCATTCTGCCTGACCTACAGGAGCCACGTCAGTAAGCATGCTGTCGCTGGAGTGGCTCCACTTTTCTCCAGCCTGTGAGGTCTTTGCACATATTCAAGTGTTTTATCTATGAAGGGTGGATGAGGTTCAGGAATGGCTGGGGGTCAGCCAGCATTTACTTAGAGATGACTCCGTGGAGTCTCCCAGCTTCCCACTGAGGTCCCTCCTTGGGAGGGGAGGGGGTGGGGTATGTGCAAGGGCTGCTGGTTGGCTACACATGAGTAAGTCCCCATCCCTGACCATCTTCAGAATTGCTCATCCCTGAAGCAAGTGCCCTAATTGGGCTTTCACCTGTGCAACTGGTGGCTTCTTAAGTAGCAATGTGGCCATTGATATTAAATGTCCTCCATCAAGACTGAGATGTTACACCACATGTACTGGTGTAAGAACCCGGGGAGGCGTGTGCACCCAGTACCCCTAGGCACAGGCTTCAGACTTGACCCCTCAATATTCTGGAGCCCAGTCACATGCTTTAGCATTTCTGAGGGTCCAGAGCTGATTTTAAGGGTTCTGTAATCCACCCTTCATCTGCTTTAATGAGACCCACATTTCTAGGATCCTACAGAGCAGGGTCTGTGTGGCTGCTCTGTGACTTCTCTAACATGATCACATGCTGGGTGGTTTAAAACAACAGGAGTTCATCCTCTCTCAGTCCTGGAGACCAGACACCGGAAATCAAGGTGGCACAGGGCTGAGGTCCCTCCAGAGGCTCCAGGACAGGATCATTCCTGCCTTTTCCAACTTCAGGGGCTCCAGGGGTCCCTGGGCTTGTGGCCCCCTCCCTCCCATCTCTGCCTCTGCCTTTAAGAGGCTTCCCCTTTGTGTCCTTTTTCGTCTCTTTGAAGGAGTCTGTCAGTTGGATTGAAGGTCACCCTAACCCTAGATGACCTTACCTTGCTATCCTTAACTACATCTACAAAGACTCTTTTCCCAGATACGGCCCTGTTCTGGGGGGACACATCTTTGGTGGCCACCATTTACCCCATTCTCTCTCTGTCAAATAACCCTCATTTTAGGAGATCACCACATGCCCATAAAGACGGGCACAGAGAGTGGCCACACACATGGAGAGAATGAGGCCCTTGGAGTCACCTGGAAGGGATGAAGACCTGGCTTCATCAGGTGAGGGGAATCACAGGGAGGAGAGGAGGATGGTCTTGTTTAGGCTTCAAAAAGACCACGTTGGGGTGGGATGTGAGATGCACAATGGGGGCGGGGAGCTTCATCAGGGCCTGAGGGGGAGGTTAGGCTTGGGCCAGGGCCATGGATATAGAGGGGACTTAGTGTGGGGGTTGGTCATACACCCAGAAGGAAGAGCTCACAGTCACTGGGGCACAAGGACCTGGGAACCTGGGAGGGCTTCATCTTTCTGAACCTGAAGAGGAAACGTTAAAATTTTACATCACCTCCTGCTCCTTCTGCCTCTGTAACTCAGCTTGCTCCTTGCAAAGTCTGGATCATGTAGGTCACGCAATCTCAGAAAGTGGGGACTTAGAATACTCGGAGCTGGAGCTTATCTCCCTTGTCCTTGCCCTGGCCCCTGCAAACCTTCTTGATCATGCCTATTCATGATAATGAAGAGCCCGCCCCCCTGACACTCTCCTCACCCCAGGGGGAACTCCCCACTCTGCTGGAGCACCTGGCTGTTGGTGGCCACTGACAGCACTCTGGTCTCCTCAGGACCCAGCTTCAGGATACTCTGAGGTTCAGGTCAGGCAGATGGAATCTGGTCTTCTCAGAACCCACTGGGGCTTCAGTTTGGGGGCATTGTGGGGTTTAGTTCAGGTTGATGGAATCTGGTCTCCTCAGGACCTGCTGGGTGTTCAGCTTTGGGACATTGTGGGGTTCAGTTCAGGCTGACAGGAGATGGGTCACCACAAGACCCATGTGGTTTCAGCTTTGGGGCATTGTGGGGTTCAATTCAGGCTGATAGAATTTGATCTCCTCAGGACCTTATGGGGGTTCAGCTTTGTGACATTGTGGGGTTCAGTTCAGGCTGACAGGAGATGGGTCACCACAGGATCCATTGTATTTTGGCTTTGGGGCATTATGGGGTTTAGTTTTGGCTGATGGAATCTAGTTTCCTCAGGACCCATGATCTCCTCAGAACCCATTGGTGCTTCAGCTTTGGGACATTGTGGGGTTCAGTTGAGTCTGACGGGAGTCTGGTTTCCTCAAGATTCCTGCAACGATGTGCTGCTGAAAGAAAAAGTGAGGGAAATTGGGAAGAAGCTTCTGTGTGTGGCTGTTGCTGAAAGTCTGTCTTAAGAGGACCCAAGACTGTTAGGGCTTGATGTGGAAAGTTGTGGGATTTTAGTCAGTTTTTGTCTGTAGTATAAGATGGTGTCCTATATTGTTCCTTGGTGTGTGGTTTCCATTTTTCCCAGCACGGTTTATTGAGGGGGGTGGGGGGGGACTGTCCTTTCCCGCGTATATATTTTTAGTTCCTTTCTTGTAAATTAATTACCATGCACCTGTAGGTTTACTTCTGAGCTCTCTTGACTATTTCTGTGCCAATTCCACACGTCTTCTGGTGACTTTAGGTACATACTCTAGATTGAAGTCAGGGATAGACATGCCACCAGCCTGTTCTGCTTTCTCAGGATCCCTTTGGCTCTTCTGGTTCCTTTGTGGCTCCACACAGATGTAAAGATTGCTTTTGTTTCTGTGAAAAATGTCATTGAAATGTTGGCAGTGATGCATGAATGTGTACGTTGCTTTGTTTAGAATGGATATTTTAATGGTATTTTCACCCATAAGCATGGGATATCTTTTTACTTGTATCCATTTAGTTTCTTTGATCATTGTCTTGTAGTTTTTAGCTTTCAGGTCTTTCAAGTCCTTGGTTAGATTTCTAGTTATGTGGGGGAGGGGATGCAATTGTAAAAGGAATTATTTTCTTAATTTCTCTTTCTGATAGTTCATTATTAGTGTAGAGAATCACAAATGATCTTGCAGTTCTGCTGACTTTCTTTTTTCTTTTTTTTGGCCCCACAGCTCGACATGTTGGATCTTAGTTCCCTGACCAAGGATCAAACCTGTACCCCATGCAGTGGAAGTGCAGTCTTAACTACTGGACTGCCAGGCAAGTCTGTGAATTCGCTTTTTAGTTCTGACAGTTGCTTTGGTGTAGTGTTATGTGGAAAACTAGAATTAAGACATCTAAGAGTTTCAGTTCCATCTGGTCATCCACAGCACCCAGGGCATGGTGTCTACTAATATACTCTTCCTATGGTGCCTTTTAATACCATGTGGACTAGTACAAGGCAATTAGCATCAAACTACTTTAGCTGAATTTAGTTAGGTTAACTCTTGGCCTCTATTGCAATGTTCGATGTCATCTCTGATTTTCTGGCATGTGACTTACATGGCTGTATTGAAAAGTAACTTACTTTCTAGTAAAATTTCA